>NW_007577916.1:649348-660064 GCF_000690725.1 Stegastes partitus
GGTAGCAGAGGACCAGTGAGCGTACTGTGGTGGTGCAGAGGACCTGGATGTGGCCCCAGATAACCATCATCACCACAAAAGCCTGTTCCTGTAAACTCCTCGTGTGCATCCGGAGAATCCAGTGGAGCAGGTGTTGATCCAGGTGTTGATCCAGGTGTTGATCCAGGCGTTTGTCATTTCTGCCTGGACCTCTGTGATTCCCTCCATTTCAGAGAGCTGCTGCCTACGTCTAGTATTGAATTTTCCACAGTTCTATCCTAATGTTGCTCTTCTCCTTTCACTACACTCGGTCTCTTGACTCCCCATCAAAGTTTAAATCCAGTTCAGGACTGTGGGACTCGTCTACAGGGCATTAGATGAAGCTGCTGCGTCCTCGTCCAGCTCACTTCCAGTTTCATCTTCCCGTTTCCTGTTGAGTTGTTATAGATCAAGGCACCGGCCAAATGAAGCAACGGGACTTTATTGACTCCAGACTGCAGACTGCATGATGTCAGGAAGTAAACCGAACCACCGGATTATGAGGTATAGAAGATGAAGCCCATCTTTTTTGAATGAGTTGTGTCCATGAGAATGACTTTAACAGTTCATGTGAGGCTTCACAGGTTGCTACTCGTGCATGTTTTAGTGGTTAACACATGTGCTGTCACCATGGAGAGGCTGTAAACCGCGGCTGGCCTGGACAGCCTTCCGCCTGGTCCTGTTCATCTGGCTGCATATGCGACACATTATTCCTGTAAGACTTTGTAGTGGAGCTCCAGACTTGTGAGTCAGGACATTACTCACCCCTGAATACATGCGCTGTATGAAGTGTTAGCTCCGTACACATGGAAGTAACACACAGAGCGGAGAAAGAACCAGTTATACAACCAAACAAACAAACTGAGATCAGCTGTAGGAACCAACAATAACGACACTGGACCACCACCCTGGACCGCTGGTGGCTCCACAACCTGGTTCTGATCTGAACACACAGCCAGACTGCTTTTACTGCACCAAGAGAGCATCATGCTCAGACCAAGTGGGTCAGGACTCAGAGCGCTGCAGAATGGCTGCCTTCAGTCACCTGTTCAGTCACCTGTAGATCAGCCAGGTGCAGCTTAATGGTCACATTTTTATCTGAAAGGAGACGTCATGGAGTTGAACAGACGAACAGTAGAGACTGTTAGGTGGACACGTTCTGTTATCAGATCAACAGAACACATCGGGTCAGGCATAGAGAGCTTTGTGTGGCGCTCCGAGGTTCACGCTCTTATTTTGAAACATCGTTTAGCGTCTGTTCCTGTTGTTTTGGTGGCTGCTTGGTGTTTTTCAGGCTGGGTGGGGTTTTGGACGGAGGAGGACTCACCCACTCTCTCCCACACCTGATCAGCGCTGGATGAACCCGCCTCCACCTGTGATTTACCCTCACATGTGTGGTCGGAGGCCTGCGTGTTTGCTTTGGAGTTTCTGTACTTAGAGATACTTGCTCTTGTTTTGTCTGCGTTATCTACCAGAACCTCCCCGACGGACCGACGTGTTCCCCGGCCCAGCCTCTGCAGCCGGGCCCCAGTCGGTCAGCCTCCCGGTCACTTCTGGAACCTCTCCCGGACCTCCCTCCCTGGCTGGGTTTCCCTCACATGCTTCCTGGTGTCTCCTGTTCTCTGTGGCCTGAATAAATCCCTCTTTTCTAATCACCAAAACCTCTGTTGCTTCTCGGATCCATTTCCTGTGTAATCCTACCACTCTGGTGGTGATAAAGTTCTGCTGAACTTCAACATACTAACAGCACCAGTGTAAGCATTAGCACGCCGGTGTTAGCATGTCCACAGCTCAAAGCACCGCTGTACGACACCACAGAGCTGCTGGCATGAGTTCACACATTCAGTCCTCTCATCAATAGCTGTAGTTGCATAAAGTACACATTCACAGATGAAAACAATTTGGGTTCAAGACCAGAAACTTACAGCTGGTGACCCAGAACAATTAATTTCATAACCTGCTTTCCTAGTAACATTTTCAAGCTGTTTTTTCTGTTTTTGCCTTCATTGGATCGGACAGTCCAAAGAGAGACAGAAAGGAGGAAGGACCTGCAGCAAAGGCCCATGAGCGGGACTCGAACCCACGGCCGCTGCATCAGAGACTACATGGCGTGTACACGGGTCACCGGGTCACCGGGTCACCAGCTCAACCAGCTGAGCTGAGCGGCGGCTCAGCGTTTGCATCACTGACAGATTTCTCACATGATGCTTTGATGAGTGCCGGAGCTCGTCTTCACCTCCACCCTGATCTCCTCTGTGCACCTAAACAACATAACAAGAGAAGGAAGAACATGGCAGAAGGGTTGTATGTTCTACCGACTGTGGAACTTGTTGGAACCTGCAGATACAATAGAACGTTATTATAGATGAGGATGCATGGTGGATGGATTACTGCTGCTGTGTGATGATTGCTGCAGTTTTTGCTTTTCATTCACACTCAGCATTAAGGGAGAGATTCTTCATCTTCAGTGATCAGTCTGACTCCTGCGTCACCACAAGCCCACGCTGCCCACACATGGACATTCATTGATAGGAGCAGGAGGAGCTGAGCTCTGGGCGCTCGGCCCCGTGGGCGCCTCGTGTTCACGGTGCGACTGGAGCAAGTGTGACTTCCACTTCTCACTGCCTGGGGCATCAAAAAGCCTCACATCCAACTGCAGTGTCAGAAAGCTCAAGCTTTGACTGTGGAGTGGAAATAATGGTATTAGATGGAGGAGGTCAAGCAGCAGTATTTCTTCCACTGTAGCTGAAGACATGTTGATGTAATGGGGAGCCCTTCTTCCGGGTCACAGCACTTCAGGCTGACAGATGTAAGAGCTGGTGATCTTCAGACAGGTGGGGATTACAGCCTGAGCCAGGACAGGTTGAATATGTCTACCGGTTGACAAAAACATGCTGAGGGAACCAGGCCAGGGATGCCACTGGGGCCAACAACCTTCTGCATATTTACTGGAGCTCCTCGGCCCAGCTGTCAGCATCAATGTCAGGCGGTGGGAGCTTCAGGCAGCATGGGACTGCCTCCTCACTGCCAGAACAAGAGCAGAATCTATTTTGCTCAGTTGGCAGGCTTTGTCGGTCACTGGCTTTGGGATCTGAAACCTCTTTCTAACAGAGAGAGCAGGATCGATATTAGACTCACTGTGGATCCGGTACACATGACGTCAGTTCTACAATTTGCTCCTAAATTGCTGCATGTCCTACGTTCCAATATAAACCATTATAAATGTTTGACTATGACAATCTAAAGGCTGTCTCTCTTCTTGCCCAGCATGCTGCTGGTCCTTGTGGTGGTCCGACCCACTGAGGATCAGACTTTACTGAACCTCTGAGGGCGACCTTACATACTCACCAACAGAAAGAAAGCGAGACGGCCATGTGATGTGCTGGATGACTGTGGTAAGGGTCTGAGAATAGAGGAAAGGGGATGTGAGGGTGGGCGGTGACCCCTCACAGCTGTGGCTCCATCCCCCCCATGCCCGGCTCCTGCCTGCCCTCCCCTTGGCTCTGAGAGCGGCTGTCTAGGACAGATTATGCTGGCAGGCGACCAGGCCGATGCCAGGCCTCCATTGACAGAGCAGCCTTTGTGCTGAGAGGGCAAATCACAATGTCAAGCCAACATCTGCAGAATAAAGGGTGTGAGGGGAGGAAAGGCCAGAGTGGAAGAGAAGGGCAGGAGACGAGAAGGAGAAGCACTGTGGAGCTCTTCAAGGCAAACTCCACATAGAGCTCCACAACACTGTAATACTACACAAACTGAAACACACGAGCTCCACCACAGGTTTCTCTGGTCAGGATTCTGTTTTGATCATTTGTTAGAATCAGCTTGAAGGACTCTGAAAATGTCGCCTCGCACCAGCTAATCCTGTGAAGTGCTTTAGCACCGAGGTAGAAAAGCACTTGATGATACTTTATTATCACCTGTTCATGACGGTGGCCGTGCTGCCATGCAGGGTTCTTGTCCTTTCAGGTGTACCGTCTTGGCCAACAGGCCGAGGGGCTGAGGATCAAACCTCCAACCCTGCAATTAGCGGACAACCAGCTCTTCTATCAGAACCACAGCCACCTGGTACCAAGCAGCGCTCACCGTGATCAGCTCCCTCTGCAGCGCTGGGCTACACTGGATGTTGGAAAAGAAGCACCATTTCTTAATTTTGCCCTTTTTATGGAAAATGTTGAATCATGGCTGGAGGTAGTTTGGTAGCACATGTGTCTATAATATGGTAATGTTTAGCTGGCAGTGAGGGAATGAGTCAGACGAACACAGCTGCTCCATCACATACACAAATCAGACATGGTGTTAATGTTATTCATGATGTTTTCCAAACGGTGACATACGGTAACAGCTTATATCCACGTACTGCTAAAGGACGACTTCACAGCGTGTTAGATTCATTAACTAAATGTGCTTTAAAATGATTGTGTACTCACCAGTGTTGTTCGGTTTTGTCTTTAAAGCTGCACTGATCAATATTTTATATAAAGCTGTGTACTGTATGCATAATGGGACTCGTCCACGGCTTTGTTTGGGTCTTCTGGGATGCACATTAAAATCATATTAACCCTCTTTTCACCAGCAGCTGGACGAGCTTTTTAACACAACAAAACAACAACTTTTAGAGACATGCTGATGAACACAGGGAACTTCTTGCCAATTTAAATGCTGCCACCAGCCCAGCAGCACAGCGACGAGCTGCACTGTTTGAGTGCTGAAGCTATTCGGTCACGTCAACCTGAAGTTGACTGGTTTGGATTTTACGATGGTTGATGCTCATGTTTGGAGATCAGGGTGACTGTTGGCCAACGTATAACACTGATGTGATGTTGTTTTGTTTATTTTTCTTCATATGATAAAGACAACACATCCATCCATCATCTCTACACCTTAACCCTCACCAGGGTCATGGGGGGCGGAGCCTATCCCAGCTGACTCAGGGTGAAGGCAGGTTCACCTGGACAGGTAACCAGTCTATCACAGGGCTACACTTAGAGACAGACAACCAAGCACACTCACATTCACACCTACGGACAATTTACAATCACCAATTAACCTCAGCATGTTTCTGGACTGTGGGAGGAAGCCGGAGAACCCGGAGAGAACCCACGCTGCACGGGGAGAACATGGAGACTCCACGCAGGAAGATATCATTTATGTAGCGTGAATTCACAACATCTGTCATCTCACAGCGCTTCACATAGTCAGGTACAGAACCCAACAATCCAGAGATGCTTGTGGATCCCTATGAGCGGACATCCAGCAGGATAACAGGCGCTGCCACAGAGCATAAAGCTTAATCTGGCGACGCCAACCGGCGACCTTCTAGCTGTGAGGCCACGGTGCTAACCACTGAGACACCTGCAGCCCTTGTACTCAACAGATGAGACACTAAATTACTGAATTCAAAGGACACTTTGCACTAGATCTATTTGCTTAAGGGAGATCTGCACTCTGTCTGCAGAAGGCTCCGTTTAAATTAATTAATTAATATTTAAAAAAGGAGTAATAAATCTACACAATAATCCAAAAAATTACAATTTAAAAATATAACTTTGGGCGCCCCTATAGCTCACCTGATTGAGCGGGCGACCCATGAACAGGGCTGTAGCTCCCCGATGCAGCGGTCGTGGGTTCGACTCCCACTCATGACCCTTTGCTGGTCTCTCCCCGTTCTTCATCCCCCTTTCCTGTCTCTCTCTATTGCTCTAAATAAAGGCAAAAGGCCAAAAAATATAAATTTACAATACCCATTTTGTTAGGACAGCGTGTGCCAGCAGAGGGCAGCACCTCCTGCTGCTGCTGATGTGACTGCGGTTAGCATCGTGTTGCTAGCTGTTGCCAACACGCTCCGCCGTGCTGCAGACTTCTATCTGCTCGTATATCTGAGCTCATCTACTAAACTAGATCTCTCTGTGCAGAAGTAGCTTGAGTTCTGATGCACACTCGGCCAAACAGACACTTCAGTAGAACAAGTTTCATGCTAACGTTAATCTTCATCAGCTTTCTAGCGTCCACCAGCTCAGCAGACAGCTTCTGTCTCTGCCTCGGCTTCTTCTCCTCTCTCCTGGTCACTGAGCCACATTTTAACTTTTCCATCTGCCTCCTTTACTCATATTTCTAATGTTTCACTGTTTTTGCAGCATTGGAGGCGACTCGGTGAGCTGTGATCTGGTCCGGCCACGGTGGCCACTGTGGACCGACCCAGCCCGGTCTGACAGCTGCCCCTCCAGCTGCTCAGTGTCTAGTTTGTCTAAACAGCCTTTTGATCAACCAGATTGATCAGCTGATAAACTGATCTATGATGTTCTACTGCTAGTTCGAAAATGTTTAGACAGAAAGAAACTGCTTGTTCTGTCCCTGCTGTGCTTTTTCCTCCATATGAAGCAACGTAACTGCACTTTGACTTCATATCCTCTATTTCCCCTGAAATGAGATCACATCTGGGACCAAAACATGCAGAATTAATGCAGTCTTTCTGTCTCTGTTGCTTTTTCTACTTCAAAAAATTAGAAATTAACAAAAAAACATTTATAACTGCAGTAAAATCCGACTGAAGATTCATCTGGTGGTTCCTGATTCTGATCGATACGCAGAAGAAATTAGACCAAAAGCTTAAAGACATCACTTTACATCACTACACTGACTTGTACACGTCCATCTTGTAAAGTCTTGGACCAACCACATCTGAAGTTTTAATATCAATCCAAGGTCCTTACAGAGTTTTCCAGAGTCCTTCGCAAAAATGGGACCAATCTGTTGTATTTTACACATCCACTGTTATTTAAACAGCTTACATCTTTAATTTAAAACAATTTAAAAAAGGTGACGACTGCAGAGAAAAGGCCGTTGTCACTAAACAGACTGATGATTATTTACCAGGGCATCTGGTGGGAAAACTTCTCCAGGAAGGATGCGGATGAACAACGTGGGGAATCCGATTCATTCCAGTAACGCGACCTTTTCAATCGCTATGAATGACAAGCGCATTTTCAACACGACTCGTGTGCTTGTCCTCAGTAAAACCAAACGTTTTACAGAACACTGGGTCCTTTTCCACAAACCCTGATGTTGCTCCTGAGCTGACCAACACTCAGATGGAGCTGACTGGACTAACTCTGACTAGATGTCCTGGAACCAGAAACTCCAAGTGCCAGTACAGCTCTGGTACCACAGTTCACCATGGCAACTGGTGGATAAAGACCATCCATTTAACTCAGTGGAGCAAGAAACACTAAGGCATGGTCATATGGACTTTACATTTGAACCTGAGTTAGAAAAAAGAGTCCAGACAGAAATGCAAATGACACTCCTGTTCATTAATTAGTGTCTTAGGTAATTAAAGTCTGATAAAGATGTAGTCAGAACCATCCAGTCATTACTTGAGTAAATATGTCCAGCCGCTAATCTTTGACACGACTTTCAGTTTCAAACACGTTGGTCCTGTGAGTGAACCTGGTTCCTGTTGTTCCTGATGTTGATGAAGGATGTGATCAGTGAAACTAACGGAGCTGAGCTGGTCAGACCGACTGACTTCCTGTTAGCAACACGTAGCTCCTCTTCAGAGACGGACGACAAAGATGAAGAGAAACAGGAAGTTCTTGGTCAGACTTCTAAACCCAAAGTCAAAGACCGGGTCAGTGAGCCTGAACCTGGCTCAAACACTCAACCCTGCGTTAATCACACTCAGGATTCACCGAACACACGAGCATGCTCAGTGAACACACGCTGGTATCGTAGCAACAGTCGCTGAAGCAGATTGTTCATTTGGGTAATTAGGAGTCTGTGAGTGGAAAACGTTTCTCTGTCCCGAGCCAATGAGGTCCAATAAACCTCAGAGTATTCTCAGATGATGCTCGACTCTCCTTGACTCTCTGATTGTGACGCATTCGTCTGCTCCATTCATGACTGGGTGTGGTCCTCTGAGCTCATGACCTCATGGTGGAAGCCAACGAGCTGAACTTTGGAAACATGTGCTGCAGGATCTGGGCTTGAGGGGACTTCAACCAGAGTGACACCCTGATTTATGATGATTAATAGCATGCCGGGATGATGAAGCCAAGCAGCCTTGGTGGAGCTGATGTACGTCACGTCTGGAGTTGTTGTGTGTCTCTGGTTGACTTTATAGTAGCTTTGAAAAATGAAATGCAAACACATGAATGCTGGTCCGTACGTCTCAAGTGGTCTTGAGTAAACTATATGTTGGTTCTTTAAGAGTTTAATTGACTCCCTTACAGTCCATGCTGTATGAGTTAAACATGTCTGCTTCCAGTGATCTGGTATCATCATGTGACCACATTTTATATCACATATGAGACGACAGCCAATGGTTCCTTGACCACCGTGATCCTGACAGTTTGGTGATACGTCCTCACAGCTGTTTTGGCTAAAGAATGACATAAAACCTCATTTACAGCCATCACTGAGTCACAATGTCAGTCTGTCAAATACGCTGGTTTGTGACTCATCTGCTAAACTAACGGTGGTGGACCCCCGAGGAGAAGGAGAAGACAGGAAGAGGAGGCAGACTAAAGGGAGGCTGGGTGGGACGCTAGAGACAAGGCAGAGTGGACGGTGCAGACGTAGGACAGGACGGGGAGTGACTGAGGAGGGTTCCTGCTCCTGAACCTCAGCTGAAGGTTTTATCTCCATGTGTTAGAGATGTGTGAGGACGAGTACGGACCACCACCAGCTCATCAGCATGGAAGAACAGGAACAGTGGGCCCTAAACGGAGCCGATCGATTTCATGCATTGATCTTTAGCTTTTAAGTTTCTGATCACCTGCTGACCACCTGCACATGATGAAGTATTGCAGCAATTATTAGGACTGGATGGAGCACCAGAGCTTAACCTGATGCTAATTATAGGAACGAGGAAAATGAGCGACACACAGGGTAACATGAGAATGGACTGAATCTGGTTGAAGCAACAGGCCATGCTGGATGATGTATAAAAAACACACGCACACGCACGCACACACACACACACACACGCAGGATGCTGTTTGACAGAACTCTGGAATCGTAGCAGTACTGCCAGCGTCCTATATGTGACAGCCACGGCGTCTGGACAAAGCAGAATCCTCGTCTGATACGAGGCAGACGTTTAATTAGTGCTGGTAGTTTAACATAAAAAACACTCTATGACCCATTTCTGTGCAACACAAACATGAATCAAACACTGGTCTATTCTAGTGGTGCACATGCACTACCTGGTCACTGCTCACACACCTGCTGTCTCTGCTGTCCTCCATCAGTGTTGCCGCTGTAGGAATGAGAGTGGTCTGTTCAGTTCAGTAACAGGGTTTACTCATTACACTGCAAATGTACGCTTTATGAGCCACGGCTAAATGTGCAGGCAGACAGTCCACAGCAGTTGTTCTTACTGCAACAAGATAGAGCATCGAACACACTGTGATTTAAGAATGGAGCGAAAGAAGAGAAAATGTGCGTAAACACAAACTACACAGCGTCTTACACGTGTTAACGGGAACTTATAAACCTGCAGGAGATCAGACCAGCATACGCACAAGCTGATGTGACATGAAGGAAATAGAGACAGAGGGAATCAGACACCAAAACATGCTGGTGTTTCCAAGTTTTACTGATTGTGTAAAGATTTGAATGTTTAAGTCATATGTGCATTTATGAATTAGACAATCTGTGTGATCACATTTAGATATATACATATATTAGATTCTTGTATTCACCTGTGCCTGTTTCAGTGTGAGTGCTTTAAATCAAATCACTAATTACCTTCCTGATGTTATGTCACAGTCACTGATGCTAATATGCCAGATGAGTGACAGTGAAGGTGTTAGCCACACCGATTAGCCACAGCCAATCAGAATGGTTGTGTGTCAAACTGCAGTCTCAGCAAAAAAGTCAACAATCAACGCGGACACCATGTTCACTGAGTGTTTACTGTCCTCCATACCTGACTGGTCAGGAGGAAACGTGCAGCTACTTCCACTTTCCCATGCTTGACAAAGCTGCACTCAGAGAGACTGAGACACAGAAAAATGACGGCAGCTGACGGCTCTAGAATATCTCCCATGACACCACAGCCGTCCTGTGCATATGCACACGCACACAAACACGCTTCATACATTATGGACGCGGCCCGTCCTCCTCAGCTGTTTCTCCTGAGCCGACACCAATGCAGCGGGTGCGTGACTGCAGCGCCGGGATATTGTGTTACTGTGTGAGAATAAGGGGTGGCAGGATTTAGCCCCATAAGCTTTGCAGGGGTAGGGGTATCTGGGGTATCTATGGCAATCGGCTTCCCCGAACCTAAGCCTCTCTTCCTGGGTACACGACGGCCACACCTGTCCCCGCTGACATATGCAATATCGTTTTCCCTGGATCACATCAGACACAGCAGAGAACGAGAAGATGTGAGTTCTGTTTGAATATGTTTAAGTCAGACTGTATCACACTGACCAAACGTTCTAAAGATTCTATCCATCTATCCATCTATCCGTCTATCCGTCTATCCGTCTGTCCGTCTGTCCGTCCGTCCATCACCTTTTCGGCCGTGGTGTGTTTTTTTTGTGCTGTGTACGATGGACTATTGATTAGGAGACCATGTATTACAGAAATGTGTCGTCAGTAAAGCCAAACAGTTTGGATGCAGTACAACAGTTTTGTTCTGGTGAGAGAACCAGAGAGGAAACACAAGCAGAACATCATTAATAAAACAATAGT
>NW_007577916.1:660551-685777 GCF_000690725.1 Stegastes partitus
AAACTGCTGTGATGTAGGAACAACAACAGCTCCTGTGACATGTTATTAGCCACACATCCAAACCCTTTTCCTCCAGCCTGTCTGATCATGTCTCCATGTTCACAGCTCTCTTCAGTTAAACTCCACAGCACGGTGTTCGTACTGATGTAAGTCATGTAAAACCAGAGTTATCCTTTAAAGAAATTTGTGTTGTATGAGTTAATCTCATGACTGATTTATGGCATTTTGTCTTCGTTCATGTCCGAGTTTCTGTGCTCTTCCTCCTTCAGCCGTGTGTCGGTGGTGTTTTTGTTCAAGTCCTTGCTTCACCCTGTGGACCCAGAGGGTTGAAGTATGAGGCAAGGTCTTCACTATTTGTAGAAACCCCGTGTAGTATTCCTTATATTAATAATACACAGAAGAGGGTATTCCCTGCAGGGCTGAAGCCGAAATGCACACACAGACAAATGAAATGTGCGGCAAAACACATGCACTACATAAAATATTTAACACTCAGTTTGATTCCCACCATGTTGGATCATGTATCATTAGGCTGGGACTGGAAATATAATTTCCATGGTGAAAAAAAGCAAAGAAAAGCCTCTGCTTCCAAAAGCAGTGCTGTTAAATTACAGAGCACACTGGCCACCAACCATTCTGCGGCCCGGTGCATTGTAGGAAGGAAAAACATGGAGCTGGAAGGCCGGAGACGCACCCTGTTCAGGGATGATCACAATACATCACATAGTGGGGCTACGAGCTAAAACAATAGCACCTGAAATAGTTAGCTAATAAACAAATAGCACGAGGCAACAAGCTAACGGCTAAAGTGGCAGACAGAGACGGATAAACCGGAGAAATGGGTTGAAAAAGATTCACTTGAACAATTAAAATAACTGGTAAACAGTTAAAAGTATTAGATAAAGAGTTGAGTTAGCTAAAAATGAATGGCTAAATAATAAAATGTGTTTTTATACAGCAAAAAACAGGCTGGAAAATGTTTAGTGTTGTGGTTGGACTAAAGGGCAAACTGGGATTCTGGTGGTCATCAAGACGTTTCTACTGCTCATTACATGGATCAGAATCCCAGTGAGAGGGTAAGAATGTGGGACCTATGGACACTTCAAAACCCAACATCTAGCTAACAAAAAATATGTTCTAGCTTGTAATGTCCACAAATCACAGCCCTGGCCACTCATCTGAAGAGAGGAACTGGAGAAGGAGAGGCCAAAAGAATAAACACTCAGTTCTTAACCAAACCGTTCAAAGTCTTGCTCTAATAAGGACACTAATGACATAAATGAGAGCAGACCCACCTCAGACTGAACATTACTGGAGAAGTGTAGGAGAAGGAGGCTTTATGTGAAACCAGTGCTCAGCGGTTGACAGACCAGTGATCAGACCACAGCAGTCTCCCAGAACAAGACCCAGTGACCATCACACCAGCAGACATCCAAGAAAGAGGTCCAAGAACGGAGAGCCGGACAGCACCAGGCCCAACATGATGGACGCCTAGCAGCACAACTAAACCAGCTGCTGATGGATGGAACCCACCCAGAGTGGTTAACCCGAGGCCGGACAGTCCTGATGATAAAGGATCACTAGAGGGGAGCAATCCCATCCACTTACCGGCCAATCACCTGCCTCTGCACAACATGGATCCTCCTGCTAGGGGTAATAGGGGCTAAGATAAGCGGGCATAGTGGAATAGTCACCCCAACCTTAATACCAGAAAAAAACCATTTGTGCACCGCCTGGATTGAATACACACATGGATACTGGTGTGTTTGGAGCTGTACAACATGAACAGGACACTAAGAGCCGTACCAAGGAGATGGTCTGATGGGCTTTAACCCCCGAAGCCTGATCATCACAAAGAGTGGCTTTGGTTCCAAAGTAGGATGGTCATCAGCCATTCCCTCTACGTGGACGACATCAAGCTGTACATCAGAGATGAGCGAGACATGGACCCACTGATCCATATCACAAGGATCTACAGCACGACGCTGGAATGTCGATGATTGCCACCGGAGGCGCTGAGATACCAACAGGAAACACATCAGATGTTCAGGATGGTTCTAATACTTTTGAGTGTCACAAGCAAATGGATATACAGGAACAAGTCAGGAAGATGGCCGCCTGTGATGACCCGCTATGTGAATACCTCAGGTTGTACAAACCCGACAGTGAAGAGGAGGCAGAGGAAGGAGGAGCATCTTGAAAAGACAAGTCCCTGCATGGCATGTACCACCGACAGACAGAAGATATTGTTACGGTCAAATCTGGGGGAAACCAGGACGTAACACGAGCTGCTTCCCCACAGGCCAGCAGAAGACAAGTATTCTAAGTTATAAACAGATTTATTGTCTACAGCTTGAGCAGAACCCTAAAACAAATAAACTCTGTCACACTAACACTATCCTCACCCAGAAAACCCCAAAGATCAAACTAAAGAAAGGCCTCTGACCTATGCTACTCAACAGGAGAAAACAAATGGAAGAAGGATGCGTCCGTCTGCTTATAAAGGCTGCTCAGTTCCTCCACATGAACCAATGAGGGAGCTCCACCTGTTCTGGTGTTATCCATCCTGCAGTCATCCACACAGGCTGATTGGAGGAGAGAATCATCTACAGCATCAGCACAGAATGAACCAGGGTCACAACAACATGGAGAAGACTCACCGGTGGCTGGAGGAAGCTGGTCTGACCGGCAGCACCATGCTGCTCCAGAGGTGCTAGAGACCGACCCAGCTACCAGCCTGTGGGTTCAACTGTGATCCTGGACACACTTAGATGGTCACAAACTGATCTCCTTCATGGTTCTAACCAGCTGTAGGCTGTGGTTGGGTGACAGGGTTTACATGTTGGGCTGATAGCGGATGCATTTCCCCACATTTCTCCTCCTGGTCTGCTTTTTATGCTCTGAGCAGAGGGAAAGCAGAGAGAGGATTGTTGTTGGATGGTTCTATCTGTTATTCCAGCTCACTCTGTTGAAACCCTCCTGCCTCCTCCCAGGTCCAGCTGGAGAGCAGCATATATCTACAGTATGCAGTTACACTGTCTCTCTACCTTTAACTTTGTGTGCGCTGACTTCATTTTTGTTGGATATCAGACGTTGCTCTCGGGGGTGCAGATGAATGCTGGGAGGAAAGATGGATATTTTGCTTGAAGGAAACAGAACCTGGTCTCACGCTCCTGCCCTCCAGGGCCGTTTCATTGGGTTGCCAGTCAAAAGGGACCCCATGCTTGGGCTGAAAGGCGAAGAGCTGTGAGAAAATAGGTGTAGGACAGAGTCAGAGGTGTTGTGATGCGTGGAGGCAGACAGCATTAAGAAATCTGGAATGTTCTCTCTGTGAGGCATTACAGAGCATGTGGATTATTTAAACTACAGAGAAATACATTTGATTATCTCAGGGACTAAAGTGTTGGTCTACCTCAGAGAAGGAAATACCCTCTAGTCCCAGTCCGTCTGGTACCAGGGGCTGTTTCAGACACTTCTTGTACTTCTTGTCTGAAACCAGAACTCCAGTCAGCACATCCACATGATGCAGGAATCCTGACTTCATGCAGGTACTTCCTCCATTTTCCATGTGTACTACCTGAACACCAGAGAACGGTTGGCTGAAGGCGAGCTCCCCCTGGGATGGCAGCTTCTTACCCCAGCCTTTGAGTGGGGGGCATTTATAAATGAATGTGGCCCTGATGAACAGAGCAGCATCAGACACAACACAGCAGCACAACTGGATAAACACGTTTCACTAAACCTGACAGTAAAACAGAATGCGAAACATCGAGCACATTTCAGACTGAATAACGGCAGCAGGCTTATCTGCCCCATCATTAAAGCAAATTACAGTCGTGTAGAAGCTGCTACAGGTTCAAGACATTCAAGATTCAAGCTGTCTGCAGTTTTGGGAATAAAGAACAGATATAAACGACTTCAATCAGTAGAGTTGCTGCACATCTTCTGAAGTTAACAAGCGTACTGAAAGGCTTCAGTGTGTTTGTTTTAGGATTAAATCACTACATGTCTACAGAACAACGACATGACGCTCACTGTCTGCACACTGAGAACCTGTCCAGGAACGGTGATGCTGTTTCCCAGAGAGCAGGCAGTGCTTTCATAGGCCGCTACCTGGACTAGAACCTGCTCTGGACTTCAGTTATTCATTCAGCAGACGTTCTGTCCAAAGCGAGTGGATACAACACGAGTGAGGATCTAATCACAGCATCACTTATCGTCGTAATGACACCAGATTAGACGAGAACCATCGTCGTGGAAACTTAAAGTCAAACCTGAAGTTGCCTCGTTCATCCAGAGCCTGCTGTGTTTGGACACACAAAACACGACCTCTGTGTTTGAGGGTAGATGGGAACGAGACTGAACTAAATCCTGATGCAGACGCGTCACAGGTTTACTGGACCAGAGGCACCTTTCAGGCTCTGTCTCCTGTACTTATGCTGACCACACAGGTCTCAGGTAAGAAGCAGCCTCAAAGCTAAAATAGACACAAGACAAAGCATTTCTGCATTTTGGCAAAAATCCCTGCTGCATAAACATCATAAAGAGTCAAAGGACAGCGTGTGGTCGGCTGTAGCTGTCAGAGGAGCTCAGACAAAACGTCGTTATATAGATTACAGATTGCAATGTTAATAAAATAAAGCTTTACTGGGATGAAGACAGAGTTTTAACATGTCAATGAACGGATTCATTTACAGTTATGTGTAAGAGTCTTTCCTCTGATTAACGAGTGTTCTTAACGAGCTCTGTGCTCATTGACGTATATGACACACTGATCATGTAGCTAATTACCTTTATATAAGTATATTATATTATAAATTATCCCTACTGTTGTGCCACATGTGCTGTCCTACTTTGGACCTTTTGTCCTGATGGATTTGAGTTCTGTCCCGTCACCAACACCAGACGTCAGCTCCACCGTCCAGTTAGTGACGTGTCGTCCTGTGTTTTGTAAAAGATCATTTGTTCAGAGTTTTACTGTGAACTGTGTTTTGGGTTCTGTTTTGTTCTACAAATGTGTTTCTAAAGCATCATTGTGGTTTCTGTTTTGTGATGTTCTGCCTGATGTCGGTGTGTCGCCCACTTTCAGGCCTCCTGTAATAAACATTTCAGTTATTTCAGCCAAGACATTTCACTCTGAGGCATATTAAGACCTCCAGGCTCAGCGTACACCTCAGCTACATGACAGATAAAGCTTTTGTTCCACCATCAGGCTTCGGGGCAGCTTCATACATTTTCTAAACCTCTAGAACTCATTTCAGCTGTTCTGAGTCCACAGAGTCAGAAGCTCTCATTCACAGCCTACTAACAGATATGGTGGTTGTTGGCTGTAATTGGTTGGTACGTATCTGATGTAACTGAGTCACTGAGAATAAAATAAAATAAAAAAACATTGTGATTGGGAGATCTGTGCCGATGTCCAGCCCAGTAGTGCAGCAGGTCTTGTTGATGCACCAGCGGTTGGAGAGGAGACGTCAGACCTGTGCATCATCTTAATCTGTTCCCATCAGGTCCAATCAGGAACGGCTGTCACATTTACATATTACATCAATCCAAATAATCAGTGAAACACATCAGTGTGGTCTGCAGAAGCTCTGAGAAATACAGCACCCAGATATTAGTATTAATATTATTTAAGTTTCACACCAGTCCTGGAGGTTATAGTTCAATCAAAGCTGATACGTTTTGAATTTCTCCACCTTCACCAACCCAGTCAGGTGTCTGCAGCCTGCCAGCAGTCCCTGTGTGAACTACAGACGGTATTTAGTGATTGTACTGATTGTACTGGTATCGGTTCTGGAGCCAGCCTTGGGTGACGGCAGCAGCTTCTGGTCAGCACCATCCTACAGAAAGGAGCGCTGGCTGTTTCTTTTACACTCTGAAACATGTTCTGCTACTTCAGACTGAAACAACAACATCTTAATGAAAACACTGACTGGGGCCCACGTGGCCTGACATTAGCTACTCTAGATACATGATGCTAATAATGCTAATAGGACAGGTATCAGAACCAGCTGCTAATACTGAACCTGCCAATATATTGTGCATCGGCCTCCTTTGAGGGTCCAATAGTATAACTCCTGAACCACATACGCAGTAGAAGTGCATGTATGGAGAAGGATCACAGCTTTTTCTTTAACAGAAGCTCCACAAGTCAGAGACAGAGTGTCAGAGCAGATGGCACTGGGAGGTTTCAGGGTAGGGAGCCAGCCGAGGCCTGTGGGGTGCTCCCAGTCAGCACTGGTACCTACTGGCTGACTGGGGTCTGAGGTCGGACCAACCATGGATCACTGGTGCTGTTGGATATGCAGGAAAAGTCTGGTCCGTAGTGGCTTCATCTTCAGCAGCTTTTAGGACATAAAGGATCTGCTGCTAACATGTTGCCACCAGAAGCCACAGGTCTCTACAGACCAGGCTGTAGCAGGTCCAACCGGTGCTTCAGCAGCATGCAAAGCACCAACAGCAGAGGTGGTCACAATGCTTTACTCAGTGTAGAGATGCTGTGATTGACCATGTCGTCGTGTGTTTGACTTCCTTTGGATCAGTGCTCACAGCATGGACACATCATATTTTATTCCTTCTGTATTCCAGAACCACTTTGTCTACTTTGAGAAGTGACGTCACTTCCCAGCATCACTTCACATTAAAGTAAAGCCGCATCTGATGCTTTACGCTGGTTCAATGCTGCAGCAGTTCTCAGACTGGGACCGTAGTCATGAGAGAATCATTTACTTTTAACTTCAGACACATAAACGAAGACGATGGTTCGTATCCACACATTGGTCTCTTTTGTAAAATATAAATAGCAGAAAACTGAGAAGTGGAGAGAGTGCTTCCTTTCCATCATGGAGGTGAGCAGCACTGTGTTCTGTCCACGGGAATCCAAACAAGTGTGACTGGCTCTCCATTTCTTGTTGCTTAGATTGCGTCAGAAGACATCTTTTCCCAGCTATGCTCTGCAGTGCCCACTGGGAGCCTACGGTGTTTCTGAAGCTCAGCAGATGGTGCCAGGTCCCATTCACCATCTGCCATGTCTTGGACATTCGCAGTCAGCCAACAGCTAAACAACATAATTTCTAATAAGATTTTTGGATCTTTCAGTTCAGGGCTTGGGTTAGTCAGGAGCACAGGATTCAGTGGTGCTCATCACATTCGTTAACCTTTTAATTGGAATCCTGCTACACTCGGGCGATGTGAGAATGTCAGACGTCGGGCTTGTGTTTCAGTAGAACAACATTTCACACAGTGCAGCCTGACCGTCCACCATAAACCACATTAAAGACCGTCTTCAGCTCATCGAGACGTAAAAGTAGAACAGGCCAGTACTGACCAATCAGCCACAGCTTTAAATCACAGGCAGGTGAAGTAAATAACTTCGATTATGAAATGTTTGCTGGTTCTGATCATCATGTAGATGTTACTTCAAGACGTAGCACCCATCTAAACACACACCCCTCCATGCCAACACCACGTCCAGAAGGCAGCATCCTCCACCAACTGCAAGAACTGTTCTGGACCGGCTATGTGGAAAATCATCATTAACATGAACACACTAGAATCTGTCTGATAAACATGATTTAAACCAGTTTAATGCAGCTCCTTTAATCCCAATGACATGTTCTAGTGTCTGTAATCAGATGTTATGATCCACTGGATCAGATGCAGCACTGAGGTCCAGCAGAACCAGTACACAAACTGGTCCACTGTCTGAAGCCAAGCTTGGAGCACATTTTTAAGCCCAATTACTCTAAATACTCTAAATTTAAGAAAGATTCAAGAGACAAAAGTCAAACTAAACAACAAGGATAGCTGTATGTTAACGCTGCTGTCTTTCTTGGGACTGCATCCAGTGGAAATGTGTGTCCGTTACATATAGAGTGAATCGGCTGAAACAGTCTTCCTGGGATTTAAATAAAAAACAAACCTCTAATAAAATCTACCAGACCTGTTTCAAGTGTCGTGTGTTTACTGAGACAAACAGAGCCGGTGGAACATAAAGAGAGAAATGTGACGGGTTAGAGATTAACGCGTGGAGTCGATCCTGCAGCGACTACAAAGTTCCCATCAAACAAACCCACTCATTAAGTCAGTCCTGCATGCGCTCATCTTTTAATTGAACTTCCATATTTTATGACACTCTTTGAACGCTGGCAAATGTGGCATATCCTGGAGGTTTCATGTTTTGGGACTAATCAATACAAGCGTGATTAAAGCTAATGCGCTATATGGAGACGCAGCTTTCAGGGCGCTGCAGTCTTCTTATCTCCGACTCCTCCTATACATGCATATGAATTCAGACAGGGATCAAAGATCATAAGCAGAGCTGAAGACAGGATTACAGCACTGATGTCCTTGGCAATCTTATCATTAAACTGTCTCCTAATCCTGCTGGGAGTGAAAGGAAACACCCGAGCTTCTCACACCACTGTGCCTGCTATCAGATGTTCGCTCCTTGTTATGCTAACAGGAGAGTGAAATGTCTGAGCACCACCAAGCCCAAAAGGTATCAAAAGCAGCAACAAATGATTTCTAAAGAGCTCAAAATTATCTCTGAAAAGCATGATGTTTGAAATTCTACCTAGTCGCTGAGGAAACGGCCCTTTTTAAGTCGATGAAGACGCATCTCAGAAAACAAACAGATAAGAGTCCACATCCATCCCAACCAGCTCTGACCGTAATGCGTTTCACACGTGCTCCATGCAGGATGGGAGGAAATGAGCTGATTGGTCTGCTTTGTTTTTCTTGTCCAGGAAATTTACTAAACCGAACCTGAAATGTTAGCTTTAGCTTTGAGGAAGCGCCTGAAGACCAACATCAGCGTCCAAATAAATGATACCTGGGTCTGGACACGTCTCTCATCTGGTCCATTTTTTACATTTTTTTTGTATAAAGCCACCTCAGAACGAAGTGTGTGAGGGATCAGGGGTGTTACTGTAGAGGGAGGCCTGCAGCCAGGATCCAGCACACGGTCCGGCTCTCTGAGGTGGAGTCTGGGCAGACGGAGGGAAGGCGTGGGGGGCTACGATCATCGCCAACACTGATGTCACCTCATGTTCTGATTTTTCACTCTTATTACCAAAGACTTTGCACTGTGGGAGACACACTTGGAATTTTTCTGCTTTTTCATTTTTGTCTTTATCCTGAAAGGCTTAAAGGAGCATGACGTGAACACCGAGCAGAGTCTGACGAGAAACTCAGGACACACAATTCATCACCTTTCGCACATTGAAAAAGCAGATCAGTTAATTACCAGCTGCCCTCAAACATCATCATCATCCTCACTGTTCACCAGATATGAACACAGATGCAGCAAACTGTAGTCTGCTGCATGGAAGCTGGAGAAGCACAAACTGATCCACTGCCTCCACAGCAGCTGGACATAAATCATGAGGATTGTCCAGTGTGAATGTAATTCAGAGCATAATGGGGCGTTTTGGATAAGCGGTGAGGAAGAGATGCAGTTCACGTTGCTTTGAGTTTAAACCGTTGAACCAGTTCTTATGCAGACCAGCATTCATCTCAAGCATCACAAACAAAACAGTCGAGATCTGTTCATAAAACACTGTACAAGTGGAACAGCACCAGTAAAACCATATCAATTATCTAATGTAAGTGTATAAAGGGATACACATCTAATTATGAACCAAACAAAAGACATGTACAAGACATAACTTATCCATATTTTACATTCCTGTAGGCAGCCTGCAGTCAGGACATCTGTTGGTAAGACTTCAACCAGCTTCATCAGGTGGTTACCAGTGAACAGGTGAGCCTACTCAACAGCTAACTGGTGGGATTTCTTGCCTTATTAATGTTATTTAAAACCACCAGTTATGCTGTGCAGAGGTAGAACTGTAATGTAGGAAACACTCATCTTACCAATAAAAGCAGTAAAGAGCAAACAGTCCATTAGTGATTATTACACGACGGCCATCGTGTCCAGGAAATGTCCAGAACTTCAGTTTCTTCAGCGCAGTCTCAGAGACCATCGTATGATGAAACTGGCTCTCATGACCTGCCTTGAAAAAGAAGAGTTCCCTGTATTACAGAACGTTACCGTAGTTACTACCAGTACCACTGAAATTCTGCAGTTCTCTATTTTAATATCACAGCAAAAACATATCCGAATGAAAGACCTGTATGTTATCGTGGGCATTTTTACTGAATTATTGGAGCTTTTAGGTAATAAATGAGACATTGCTGTTATTAAAATATATATATAGTAAAAGATAAGAACTTAAAAACCCAACACTGTGATGATGGCATAGCAGCTCTACTGCATTGCACAGGTGTCTGATATATTTATGCAAATATTACATACAATAAAAATATGAACATGACAGTAAACGGTGGGCTGTAGCGGTCAAGATGTTTAGAGTCCCGTATTGGTGTGTTTCTGCTAAACATGTTTAAGGTAGAAATGAGGGAAGAATGGAAAGCATCACCCTAGAAGTCCACAGGATGGTTTTCCCTGAACATGTTTGAGATGGTCATCGTTACTCTGGATCTTCATTTGTCCTCCACGGCACTGCCTGATCATTTCACTCACGTCTTCCAGTATATAAAAAACATAATTTAGACGTCATACCAAGGTATGAAACAGGGTCTTCACCTGACGGAGAAAACTGAAAACTGACATTATGTTGTGAAACACAGTCAGTTTTCTTGTGAGTTTTGTCATATTCTAGCCTCAAAAGCCTCAGAGATAATCACAGACTGTAGATAACAGATGGATGCAGCTGCTGCGTCTGACAAGTGAAGCCAATGTTAGACCTGCATTCTGTCTAACAGCCAGCAGGGGGCCAAACCTCTGCAGCCTGGTTGTAATGAAGTCTGGGACTAAATGACTCTATTGTCCTTTGGTGTGCTACCTCAGTAAACATTTTCCTGATGAGTTTATGGTGTCAGTACCTTAGATCCAAACGTTTCTGAACATCAGCGCGATTATTTAGTAGATTATGGTTCCATTTAAAGGAAAGTGGACAAAGCAGGGAATGGACCACGGCGGGCCTGACTTGTGTTTGACATTTACTGCATCGCTGTGTGCAGCTTCAAGTGTCGTTTGCAGTGAAACTACGAACGACACTCAGCCGTGTGTGACTTGTGTAGGGAGCTGCTCTCCATTGTGTTGGCACTGAGGTAAATATTGATCACAGTAATGGTTGAAGAAAGGCTGTTCACAGTGAACCAAAGCTTCCTGAGCACAGCTGATTGTCTCAAATGCATTAAAAAGACAAGAAATGCCACTTAAGGTCCGCCTGTTGACTGGAAGCTATTCAAGGAGACGTCCTAATAAGCTCTGCACATCCACAGACTGAAAAACAGAAAATATGAAACTCATTTTTGCTTTGTTTACTTCATACCTCCATGTGTGTTTGTGGCGGGGTTACAGAAGTGGTGGAGGAGAGAAGAAAGGAGCTGGGTGGAGGTGTACCACTACCTAAAACCAACCCAACAACACCACCTGGAGACTCTCACTCCAGGAACTACCATGTTAAATTCAACCTACGATGGTCATACAGCGGGCACACCACTTTGTTAGCAGAGAGAAGACAGACGTGGTTCAAACCAAAAGAAATGACATTTATTGAACTGAGATGACTGAATGCTGGATTCAATTCAATTCAATTCAATTTTATTTGTATAGCGCATATTTACAACAACAAGTCATCTCATAGCGCTTCACAAAGGCAGAAACAGAAACACCCAACAATCCAAAACATCTGGATTCCCTATAAGCTTCAGCTTCAGTTTCATTCTATTTAACAATAAAACTATTTTACAAAAGAAGCACTTCTAGAATACAATTCGTCCGGGGAGAGGACAGTGGATGGACGCCGGCAGGTGGGCGGTGGCCTGAGTGTCCTAGAAGAGCCACAAACCACCGACCACTGGTCAGCTCACAGCAATTTGCAACAACTAGCTAGCAGGTGTAAGACAAGGTGCCCCAGTGCTCCTACCACTACAGCCTGTCAACAAAAAAACCAACGCCTAGCCTCCACCATCAGCTGGTAACCTTGTCCACTAGAGGGGATGACTGCCACAAAACCAGCTGGCTCAATCTAAACTAAAGCTAACACAGCCAAGCTAAGACCAAGCTAAGAGGACAAACCCTACAAAACAATAAAACAACAACAAACACATGAGTAACAGGCTGAGGACAAAGTTAAACCATCACAGCCTTGTTCACTGCCGACCAACAGAAGCCATACCTGGATGTACGCAGACCTGAGGGGAACCGGCAGCCTCCACATCACGCCAATGGTGGCAAACCTGGGATCACATACCTCAGCCAATCAGACACCAGCACGAGGCAAACGACACCGTCAGAACCCTTCACACCGTCCTGACCACAACACCTGCCTCAGAGGAGCCCATGCGGCACCCGAGCAGAGACAAAAGGCGGCCATGATGCCACAGGTGCTTCAATCTGGGGCGGGGCCATGGGAGGAGTCGACCCAATCCTCTGCTGGTGTGTTCAAGAGCTTTCTGGAAACACCCAACCTGCCTGGACCCACTAGACTTGCTTTCACATTCCTGGTGTCTTCGGTTTTGTTCCACCCCGTTAAAAGTAGTAAAACTAATAAAGCTGTTTTTAAACGTGTGGATGTGTCCAGACTTTTGAATGGTGACGTTTAATGAAGTTTAATTAGATTTTTGTGTAAAACACTGAATGTGCATTTGTTTGAATCAGCGTACGACTACCTACCAACTCCTTCTGATGAAACATTAATCATTATGATGTTCTGACTCATTCTGGTCCAGCTTTTGAGAAAAGCCCGGCCGTGGAAAGGGTTAAGAGCTGCTCTGGAGTCATGGATTACGTGGGTTACCCAAAGTGCTTGAGAGAGGCCTGCTTTTAAATGAGGGGTATCCAGGACTGGTATGTGTGGGGGTGATTTCTTCTATATGTAAGTGTATTTTATTTTTTTGCCTTTAAACCCAGTCACACAGGCTTTGTGTGGCTGCCACATAATGGGGTTTGCTGTCACAAGGCTGTCTGATGCCATTAATTTGCTTCACCCACAGTGTTCTCTGGGGCTACTGCCTATACGCCAGACGCTGAGCTTTTGAGCGCTGCTACATCTCTCTTGCTCTCAGAACCGCCATCTTTTCAAAGAGCCGTGGCGCTGCTGGAGAGTCTTTTAAGAAACCAAAGCAATGTGGGGGGTGGACGGTGGGTTTCAACCTGCGTGATCTTTCCAAACAGACGGAGGGACAGGCCTTGGTGTGAATAAATACAGCGCAGCCCGAGGTGCTTTCTGAAGAAACTTAGCCCTTAGACATGTCCCAGGGAGAAAAAGAAAAAAAAAAATAGGAATTGCGAGTGGAGAAAGAAAGAGAAAGGAGGTATTAGGAGCGCCCCCCGTCAGCCACCTGAAGTTCCTGCAGCCTCCCAGTGCATTCCAAGGACCATGAGGGAGAGGGGCGAGAAGAAAGAGAAGGTTTTCTCTTCTTTTTTTCATAAAGCAGGAGGCCCAGGAGATGCCGTCCCCCTCCCCTCGCTGGCCCTGCTCTTTTCACTGAATACACAAGACGACAGGGACGGCCTCTCCATCTGAAACAACCCCTGGAGGGCTGTGAAGGAGCTCTCCTCTCTTCTTCACAGGTTCTATTGGACATGCAGGCCCAGAGGAGATTGGGAGGGCAGCTCCACAGACAGAGAGAAACAAAGCAGAGCTCTGACTGAAACAAGATAGGCAGAAAGAACCCGGCACCGTCAAAGAGCTGAGAGGCTTCATATAAACAGGATGTAGGAGGCGGGGGCTTTTCAGGCTGATGGGATGAGTGTGAGCAGAGGGGCAAATGTCACTCATCACACCGGCTTGACCTTTGTCTGCACCACCATGTCACAGAAGCACACAATACGGTACATCCATACAAACCAGGCCGCTTCCACCGCCGCGCTGTGCAGTGTTTACGGCCCGGCGTGTCTGAACCAGGATCCAGGATCCAGCCCGCTCAGCTTCAGCCTCTCCTGAGAGTCCAGCACTGTGGAGGTAATAATTGTAGGCACTGTAGGATTGTCTGACAGCGTGCTTGTTAATGTAACGAGAAACACAAATCTGTCCTCAAACAACATGTAGGAAACAATAGAAATGGGTCAGTCCTGTTTTAAAGTACGCTTACCGTGGATGCATCAGTCTGGAGTCATGTGTGACGTGTACATTTGGACACGCAGCTTTCTCCTGGAGGTAGTAGAACATACACCAACTCATACAAGTCTTAGCAGGAGAGATCGCTCAGTGTGTGCTGCCATGCCGTCCCTGTGCATCGAGGTAACCACAGACCTAAAGAGCTACGCCTCCTGTTTGGTTAGTGTGGAGCAGTTCAGTAAAACACCAACAATACACCAGCATGTATGAGGCAGGTGTAGCTGTTAGGTTGCTAGTTTGCTGTTTACTAGTTTTGCCTTGTGCTTTCATTGCCCCCTAGTGGCAAAGCGTTGCATAATGCAGCTTTAAAATGGAAATGTTTTGGAGCAAACTCTGCTGTCAGACGTGCTAAAGTGAAATAAAACATGTAAATATTCATTCAGACTCCATCAAATGATATTAAAGCCAGTTTAAGTGATTTCCTCACAGAGTGGTTAAAAAGCATTAGGAGGCAAGGACAAGCGAGAAAGGTACTCACGTAGGCACACACACACACACACTCACACAGACACACACACACACACACACACACACCCTTTCACTGCTCAGGAACTGCACACATATTTATTATCAGCATGACATTTCAACAAACGCTGAAAACCGAGCGTCCAAGGCTCCACAAGTGTTCATGTGTGTTTGTGTCTGACCCACAAATCATTTTAAGGAAACCACGGCTCATGCAACCATTTCTGTCGTCTGAATAATAACAATAACAATAATAATAATAATAACAATAATAATACATTTATGTTGTACAGCGCTTTACTCAAAGTCGCTTAACAGGGGATAATGAATGGTTGAAGTGCCCCTGCACATTTTACAATCTCCTCCATACGTTTGCATGGAAGCCTCCTTCAACTGCAGTGTGCACACACACACACACACACACACACACACACACACTCTCTCTTCTACATCAGAGTGGAGATATTCCAGGAGGACCTACAGGGATTAGGAAGTGGAGAAAGCTGAAATTTCTTCAGTGAAATCGCTGCACATCCCAGTTTCATCTCCACCCCCCACCACCACCCCACCCCCCCTCCTGCACCTGCCTCTCTAGTTATTGTCATTCCTTCCTACCCCCCAAACCACCTCCCCCACCTCCCCTGTCTACCACTGGGAAGCACAGCCGAGGCTTTTCAAGCTTCCTATTCAGGAGGTGGAGCGCTGGAGCAGCAGCTTTCTATCGCTGCAGCAGTGTGAGGCTGGAGCCGCCTCGCTCCTGTCATTGTGTGCTTTTATGTTTTGGCTCAGTCAGGGCTTGTGTGTGAAAGAGACGGCGGAGGCTTTGCTTGCTGGTGTAGCTCATGGCCCAGATATATGACCTTACTGCCAGAGCACTGAGACCACCTAGAGGAAGAAAGGCTTGAACTTAACTTCTGGCAATGAAAGCAAGCAGCAGACAGACTCAGAGAGGTGGCTGGTCCACCTGTGGCTGTCAGGTTCCTTATCTCACAGGGGTGTTTAGAAAAACAACAGACAATCTGAAGTAAGCATTTATTCCTCAAACTTAAGAGATGAGGTAAGCCTTTAGTATCCCAAAGTGGGGACGTTTGCAGCGTTACAGCAGCAAACATGTGGGGAACATCAGTAGAACATACAAATACATCTATGAATATAAACATCCTCCATGTGCGGTGTGACGGCCCTCCTGCTGTGCTGTTTGGACACATTGGCTGTTATGCTTAGCTCTGCTTCCTCAGGTGCCGAAGCTGCAGGAGGCTGAGTGGGCGGTTCTACCTGCCTGCTGCTCCCGGGCCCGGTGCTCCCGGGCTACAGACGGCCCAAACACTCAGCTCCTGCTGCCTCTGGCTTCAGCAACACAGTCATTGGGTTTGTGTCTGTAGACCAGACATCTGGCACCACATCCAGACATCCACAGCTACACCACCCACTCACTTTGTTGGTATTAAATTATTATTTAGTAAAAGGTAACGTTTTCTGGCCATACCTGCGTCGTCTCCCTTCTGTTGTCACTGAACATCTGCCAGGTTGTGACGTGTGCATATTCAGATATTACACAGAAAAAGAAATCCACTGGATTTGGAAAATAGCAACATTACACCCACCAGTGGCAGAACACAGGTTGCTCCATAAGCAGAAACACGTATGTAAGAAACGATGGTTCTGCACAGGGCTGCAGGTGGATCAGTGGTTAGCATCATGGCCTCACAGCTAGAAGGTCGCCGGTTGGCGGACACCCGGGATCTTTCTGCGTGGAGTCTCCATGTTCTCCCCGTGCAGCGTGGGTTCTCTCCGGGTTCTCCGGCTTCCTCCCACAGTCCAGAAACATGCTGAGGTTAATTGGTGATTGTAAATTGTCCGTAGGTGTGAATGTGAGTGTGCTTGGTTGTCTGTCTCTAAGTGTAGCCCTGTGATAGACTGGTTACCTGTCCAGGTGAACCTGCCTTCACCCTGAGTCAGCTGGGATAGGCTCCCCCCCCATGACCCTAGTGAGGATGAAGGTGTAGAGATGATGGATGGATGGTACTGCACAGCATCTTTAAAAACAAAATGTTCATCATGTAAGGTTGAATGTGTTGATGCTGCACCAGAGAGAAATCCATCAGTTTCTCCGTGTGCAGCTCACTGGGAGCAGCGCTGGTTGTAAAGTCTGACAGCAGCTGGAAGGAAGGAAGGAAGGAAGGAAGGAAGGAAGGAAGGAAGGAAGGAAGGAGGGAGATCGGTCAGAAGAAAGGCTGGGGACTGGCCATGTGTGTGAATGAGAGGTGGTGTAATGCTAGCACGTTAGTGTTAAAGAGCGGCGCTGCACGAAGGATGTTGACCTGCTGGCGGTTGGTTTGCGGCCGTCTTACCTGCCGAGTACAGGTGACATCCCCCCTCTGCTGATGCTGCTGCAGCCTGTGAGCTCATCCACAGTTCAGTGTCCCAGCTGCAAACATCTCACCCTCAGCCTCTGATGGTCATCTCAGGAGGCTTTAACCATACATGGCTCTCTACCACTCTCCCCACATTCAGCCAGTATGTGGACGGCCCAGCCAGAGACGGTGGAGCCTTGGACCTGCTGTGTGCCGACACCAGGATGCACATCACTGAATTATTGTTATTTTCTTGTGCTTTCTATATTTTTGGATGCTGCTGTGGTGTGTACATATCACCCAATGGGGGATCAATAAAGTATTCTATTCTATTCTATTCTATTCTTTTCTATTCTATTCTTTTCTAACGGCTACAAAAGGGACCACCAGTGTAAATTAGATTGAAGCAGCTGCACAGTTGCTGAATTATTTTTATTATTTATTTATTTTTAATTGAGGTCACATGACTTTCGATTTGTTGAACAGTAAATGGCGTGTACTGAACCTGAACACGTCATCGTGTCCAAACGTAGGAAAACCAAACAGTAAGGAGTGTGTCAGGTGGTCCACCAACCAGAAAGCTACTTACTTCTCTCCACGCCTTTGAAACCCACCTGGAGTATTTCGTATTCAGAAGATGCATTCTTCATCGAGCTGCGTTGCCATGGTAACAACCACCACTGACCCTGGGCCATACGGGTACATTTCATGGTGCTGAGCCGATGTTCAGTCACAGACACTGATCACATTGGTCAAATCTTGGAGCTACAAACCAATCACATTAAAACTCAGCTTCTCAGCAGCTTCTCATCACACATCCAGTCGTCCTCGTTCTGATGCGTTTGCTCGTTTGCAGAACGACTCTGATTGTTGAGTTTCCTTTTTTTCAGTTTTTTGGTTCTCAGCCTTGGAGCTGTTAAAGTCTTTCACTGCACCAGGCCAAAGCCTAGAATTAACAAGCTTTCCTAAAAACAAAAAAACAGCTCGTTGAGTTTGGAACGTGAACACAAGGACACATGAGGAACGTTGGTTCATCCACGTCAGCAGCTCACATGGTCCCACTTCAACATCACTGGACAGTAAAAGCCAATAAAAAGCTTAACGCTTAATCTTACTTTTCAGATTTATAATCTGAGATCAAAGTTAATCTTCCAAAGTTATATTTCATGTTTAAATCATTT
Organism: Stegastes partitus; assembly: GCF_000690725.1. Taxonomy (NCBI): domain Eukaryota; kingdom Metazoa; phylum Chordata; class Actinopteri; family Pomacentridae; genus Stegastes; species Stegastes partitus. The sequence goes on from NW_007577916.1 coordinate 678,708, forward strand.
ACTAAACAGAACCAGGGAAAACAGACAACAGCCTATCGATCATTTTGTTAACCTCGTCTTTTTACTCAGTGACAAAAAAACAACAACAAAAAAACAGCAGCTCAGTTATTTGCATTTCAGTGTCACAAGGACATCCATTCACGTTTCGTGTTGTTCTTCACAATGCCGTGTCCTTGCTACTTGGCTCAGCGAGCCGGAGCTCAGTCCCTGTGTGAAACCCTCGTCACATGCACAGAAAAAATAAAGTGTTTTTCACCGGGTACGGCCAGAATGTCACAATTCAGCTTCTCCGTGCAAATCAATATTGCCAAGCAACATGAGTCAATCAAAACTTTCTCTCTGGCCACACCGGGCTAATTTAAGTCTGGACCTCCTTGAAGACCTCACACCGATAGGCCTCTCTCCTTTTCTTCTGCCCTCTATTCTTCATTATCTAATTCAAGTGTCAATTTTCAGCCGGCGCCTGCGTTGACCCTTTCTTCTGCGATTGTCTCTGCTCGGTGGGGCGGGATGCCTCCCACTTAATCGTTGATCCAATTAATTTGGGAAACCTTTCTCTGCTTCTTTACAAGAATGATGGCCGCTGAATAAAAATGTGCAACAAAAGAAGTAAGTTACCACAGAGCGGTGTCAGTGATTGACACCGGTGCCAAAACGCCTGTGTGTTGCCATTATGCCAGATCGAGTTATGGAACCTCAGCAGAGAAAGGTGGCCTTGATGAAAGAGATGAACATGTCTAATTAACTTGTGTCAAATAAAAGTTTCCAGCTCCACACAAGTGACTCAGCCACCCCACAGCTTTTTATGGTTTTGCCTCCTGGTAGGGCTTTTTAAATAGCAGAAGCTTATTAAACTGATGTCATTTTTTTTTTTCTGCAGCACACACCTGGCATCTCTATGCACCATTCTGCTCTGGGCACACAAGGGAAACACTGAGCTGTGCTGCACTGGGTCTCAAACTGCCACGCTCGATAGGGGGGCAGCAATAAAGTCTGCAAGAAAGGCTGTTCCAACAATTGTCAGACTGTAACTGTGCACTTCTTTGTTAAACTTTCGTTGACTTAACCTTTTTTGCCTAATTGGTCATATTCCCAATGGTTCATAAAATGTGCTCGCTGTGAATGGCTGTTGTGAAAAGAAAAATCCATAATAATTAGGATAAGCCCATAATTAGCTGCCTGTAAAGTTGCACAGCTGTATACACAGAATGGCGGAGCGGAGAATCACAGACAGAGCATTCTCTCTGTAATTCTGCCTTCATTATTTGATAGAGCCGGCTAATTGGGCGCCAGGGTTGAATTACTCACAGGGACAGAAACATATATGAGCAGACTAGACTGAACCAATTGAGGGCCACATCTTTCAGTTCTTCTGAGGGATTAACAAATTGTGTGTGTTTTAATAAATCATGTGTCTGGACATGAATAAATCATCGGGTGTTCGGCCTCCAGGGAGACGGCTTCAATCAGTCAGAGAGACGAGGATTGAGACGACGTGGCGCTGGCTGTATGTGGCACCGGTGGGAAGGAAGAAGTGCACATCCAATGACGTGAAGGTAAATGTGGTTCTGAATGATGCAAAATCAGAATTATTCTGCTGTCCTTTTCATTGGCACCTCGACGACCAGGTTTTCTAGCATCACGTCCTGATCAAAGCCTCCGGCCTAGTCTGTATCTGATGTATCAGTGTTCTTCTATACTGTAGGAAGGCACCAGACGTGTTGTTACGGCAGCTTCTGAGGGTTCAGTACCACATCATAGGTCCCATAGTTTAGCTAAATTAAATAACAGCAGCTTTAAAACCATGTCAGAGGGCAGCAGCATGAACCGTCTGTCGAGCTGCAACACAGGAGAACCACATTCAGTTCTACGATCTGCTCCGTCTTCCCTCAACATGACGTTCTTCTGTCCATACTCTTTGTTTTCTCTCCTTCTGTATTCACTCTGTCACAGCGATGAACGTGTAATAAAACTATTCAGTGAAATGACTACGACCTCTGGTTCATCTTCAGAAACATAGAAATGTGTCTCATGCAGTACAAAGCAAAATGTGTTTTATACCATATATGCTGACATGATAAGTGTGTGTGTCGTGGTTAAAGTGGACCCATCCTCTGGGTACCACTGGGCTACATAACGCTACATAATGCTATGTAATGCTACGTAATGCTACGTAATGCTAATCCTGTCCACCTTCCATCACACTGTCTCTTTAGTTTTCTCAGTCTCTCATCTTGTCCTGTCTGTCTTCCTTTTACCAAAACAGAGCTTTGAATTGATTTTTATCTGAAAATAAAAAAGACTGCTAAGATGGATGCAGTCCCCTGCCTTCGCCCTAAGTTGGCTGGGATAGGCTCCGCCCCCTGCGACCCTGGTGAGGATTAAGCAGTGTATAGATGATGGATGGATGGTCCTCAGAAGACCAAACACACCAACAGTTCTTCAAGATCCATGAAGTGGAATCACTGTGGAAACCCAGTGACCTTTCATCGTGCACCACCATCACGTCCACTTCTCCACCCGTACAAATGATGACGTTACCAACGTCCAGTTGCCCCCACCATGTCCTAACCTCATGTCCATGGCTGGTGGCCACTGGTCTTCCAGGAAATGGCTTTTCATCAATATTTCTGTATTGCTGTTTATTGCTTCTTTTGTTCTTTTTCTTTTTTACCAAGAATCATAAAACTTTCATTTATGTGCACCAGCAGATCAGAACATCTGTGAAGACGTCTTTGTGCCGCATTTGTGGGAAAACACTGATGCACTTGAAGAACTGAGTGACCCACAGCAACAGCCTGTAAACGTTCAGACTGTACCTGTTATAGTTATAGTTATAGTTGTAGTTGTAGTTGTAGTTATAGTTATAGTTATAGTTATAGTTATAATTATAGTTATAGTTGTAGTTATAGTTGTAGTTATAGTTGTAGCTGTAGTTGTAGTTATAGTTATAGTTGTAGTTATAGTGTCTACTCTGTGCACTGGGCAGAATGCAGAAACTGAGCGTCATGTCAAAGCTCTATGAAGACGTGATTATCTAAAACCAGAAAGGCGTCTGTGTGAACATGTATTTATTAGAGTATCAGTCATACATTTCTTAGTCTGCAGTGTGTTGTAGGCGAGGCCGCCGTCATCGCTGGGTAAATGGATGTGACTGTCAACTGGTTTGTTCCAGCCGAGCCGGAGGGGCCAGAGAACAACATTTTTCATAGACGAGCCCGGGGCGTCCAGAAGCACCTCTGATTCTGTCACCAGCAATGAATGAAGCCACTGACACTCACATTCATGAAGACTCCTTTGTATGTCACCCGCAGGAGTCTCCACCTCATTTGAATTTGGGTGTTGATGGGCATTCTTCATGCCAAGTTCATTTACTGGTCGCCATTTTGACTGCAAGTGGCGTGCCTTTCACTGATTGGTGGAAATAAGTCGAGGCTGTTTGGCCCAGTTTTCAAAATGACGGTAAAATTAACCTTCCTGTCTGCATTGTTTATTTCCCACCACGACAAATCAAGACTTTATATTACACATTTTTAATCTCCTTACTGTTGCTGCTGCTGCTAAAAGCTTGACTATGACACCTGAAATACAGAAAGTAAATAAATGCAGTCGTGACTGGATAATCGACCCTTAACAATCCTAAACCTGCTATCTGACAGGTTTTTAGGAAAAACCACCAGAACCCATAAAAACAGCCTTAACATAGCGACAGCCTTGGATTGTGACTCCGACATGACATTTAATGTCACCAATCAGGATGACGGCGTATTATCTGACTGAACACAGAGTTAGTGACCTGTGACGTCAGCCGACCGGCTCGTGCTTTGGTGCTTTGAAGTTCTTTAACAATTCTTTAACAGTTCTTGAACAATGTGACATGTTCTGACCCCTGAACAAGTCTCTGAATCTTATCAACCATACAAACTAATGGCCTCGATACGGTTACACGCCAAACATCAGACGCAAAATTGTATCGACTAAGTTTTCACCAGCGTTCAAGAAGTCACGTCGTGCACCGTTATGGAGCGACTGATGTAGTTCATGATGAGTCTTTTATTTAGTTTCATATAAATCAGAACAATATCATATTATTATTACAACTATAAATAATAAATATTGGGCACAGCTCACCTAGCTGAGCAGGTGACCCATGAACAGAGGCTGTAGTCCCCAACACAGTGGTTGTGAGTTCGAATCCTGCTCATGACCCTTTGCTGCAGGTCCTCCATTCTTCTCCGTCCCTTCCTGTCTCTCTCTACTACTCTAAATAAAGGCAAAAGCCCCCAAAATATATTTATAAAGAAATATGAAGAACTAATGAGCCTTCCATCAGTATCTTGTCAACCAACCTCCACGGTGGTGTTTCTGTGTTGGTCTTCTGGCTGTGTCTTGGTGTACGAGTGTCCAGTACATGTGGAATCAGACACAGCCCAGTGTCTCTGCAGGCAGCGTTCTGCTTTGCTTCTCCATTCTCTGCCAGGTTGTGTGATAACACTGCGAGATGCACCTTCAGACATGAGGTCAACACGTGAAGCTGCCGTCACATCCACAGAGTGGAGTGCACGTCTTAACGGGGCTGTAGACGGCCAGAGCAGGTTCACGTCACAGAGTCACAACCTGCACAGGTGAGTCTCAGGTAAACAGCCATGTTTTGTTTGAGGTTTCTCCTCAGTCAGCATGAATGCTTCATATTTCAGAAAATATCATTTAGAATGAAACTGAAATCAAAGCTTAATGTGGCTCTGACATTCTGACAGAGCATCACCTGGAGGCCTGAACCAGCTGACGAAGGGCAACCTGGATCAGTCCGTCCATCACAGGGCCAACGCAGACACACAGCCAGGAAGACCCATCCCACATAGGGAGACTTTGTGGGGAAGTGTGAAGCGTTTTAGATTCTCGGTGACTGTCTGGGAGTGAAGTGGCTGCAGAAGATTTCTGGTGTCTACAGTCTGTGCAAAAAATTCAAGCTGAAAAAGTCCTGGTTGCTGTTTGGTTACCTGGTAACAGCTGGTTTCCAGAGTGGTGCCATTAGCTATGAGCTAGCTCGTCTTGCACTTTACAAACTGCTGTAACACTAAACATGCACCCATATGGTTTATTTGCACATATCAACATGCAGAACAGTTGAAGACACGATTGCAAGTATTTCATTTTAAGAGCGGCAGAAGTGAAATCCAGAGGAAATTACAGGATTTACCTAATAATGGGTGCAGCTTCTCTCCCTGTGGCTTTCCTCTAAGTGGCTGCAGGTGAATGTGCACAATTACTCACGTCTTTGCCATTTTGGGGTGAGTGGGCAGATAAACAAGCAGTGTATAGAGCAACTAATTGTCCCATTATATGAAATGGAAAGTGCAGGAGGGGTAATCAAGCAGCTTTGTTGCAAACAACATGCCACGGAAACGTCTCTGTTCTGCCTGTTGCTTTCTGTGTTTTAATGACTTAGCCTAGCACCACTCTGACAGTTCACCTGTGTTCTCTGGGAGGAACAGAAAACAATAGACGACACTCTGCTGGTGTGTAACATGCACACACACTCCCCTCCAACAGCATCACAGTAGTGAAGCCAAGTCCTTTATGTTTGCTGCAGAATGAAGACATTTGGGTTTGACATCAAAAGATAAATATGAGACAAGAGATCAACACTTCAGCTTTTATTTCCAGGTATTTACATCTGGATCTGATACTCAACGAAGATTTATTTTCCATGTGAGCAAAAGTATTGGAACATGTGACTGGCAGGTGTGTTTTGTTGTCCTGGTCTGTCCTATTACGCTGAACAATAAATAGCACTGAATGTCTACGTTCGGCTTCAGATTTGGGTTTTGAAATCATTTACAGTTAGAGGTGAAAACCAGGGAGCTGTCTCTGGGTGATGAACAAGCAATTGTGAAGCCAAGAGAAGATGGAGAATCGGAGTCATTGCGCAGACGTTGGCCATCGCCGGTGCAACCAGTTGGAATGTCCTGGAGAAGAAAGAAGCCACTGGTGCACTAGGTACCAGATGTTGAAGGAAAGACCAAAGAAATCAGCAGAACATGATGACAAACATTGTGAGAGCTGAAAGGAAAGACCCTGAAACAACTGTTTGTGACGTCAGCAACCTCCAGAGGGCAGGAGAGAATGCACCGGTCATGATCCAGCCTCCAGGGTCAGCTGGATCTAACACACAGGTGAACTTTGTTGAGGTAAAGCAACTTACTGTTCAGTAACGTAAATAAAAAAAAGAAAAAGGGTGACAATACAAAGACAACGGGGCTGGTGGATGATGCTAAATCACAGAACCGAATAAAACCAAATGAAGGCTGACAGAGTTAAGGAAGCTATCTAAACTAAAACAGCTGAACTCCTCACCGAACTTCATCACAACAACACCCACTAACAAAAGGAACTAAAACAAGTGCCTCGAAACACAAATTACAGAAAACACAAAACACCAGTACTTCCACAGCAAACTGTTCACATTAACATCCAGGGCACCCTGACTGAGAGGCTGGTGGTTGAGTTATAGTCCAGGTGTGTTGATTGCTGCAGGTTGACTGGCTGAGGGTGGTGGGAACTGGGTGGTGTCCAATCAGGAGCTGCAGGCGGGGAGAACGAATGAAATGAAAATGAATGAAATGAAAGAATGAAAAATACTTTATTTATCCCAGAAGGGAAATTCAATAAGGAATGATAAATAAAATAAATAATGATAAATGATAAAATGATAAATAAAGAAAGAAAGAACAAGGACTGGAGTGCAGGGGTCTGGACTACGAAGCAGGATCTGGGGTCAGCGAGGTAGCTTCAGGTTAAATCCTGGGTCTTCAGTCCTACGATGGTGGTTCTCTTCTTACCGGGTCCATCACCATGGTAACCTAGCTGAGCGGCTAACCTGCTCCGCAGCAGGTTCTGCTGGAGGTTGAGACCACTGGTATAAAACACCTCCACTGGAAACCAGTTCTCTGCCGTAAACCTTCAGAAGGACAGAAAACGAAGCAGCTCTCACCAACATGGCTTCATCAGCATCTATAGAAGAGCCGCTACACATCGGAGCTGGACTGTGAGGGACCACTGAGGACTGT
>NW_007577916.1:691644-692984 GCF_000690725.1 Stegastes partitus
TCAGAAAATGTGTCGGCTGATGCTTTGTCTCTTTAAATTAAAAACCATAGAGGGCTGTTAAAACTACAACTCTATCTGTGCTCTGTGTGCTTCCTCCTGATGTGTCTATTTAGTATTCAAATAGGGCTGAGCCGCACCAAAGACAGGATTGGCTGAACTGCCGACGGAGGCGGTGCTTACGGCGGGAGGAAGTGTGCAGAGGGTCAGTGGGTCGTCCTTCACTGCATCCCGACCAGCACACACAGACCCAGCACAGCGACGCATGGACTGAGCTGGTACCTTCTGTTTGACCCAGTTAGAGACGGAGGGAAGACTTTGTGTTTAATTCTGCTGCTTTCATGTGGTTCAGACAGTCGGACTCCCAAAAGAATAGCATGGATTGGTTCGTTATTTTGGCGTAGAGCTCAGTCTTTATTTGAGCTATACGCGACCTCTGATTAGTTTTTGTTAACCTTTATCACCAAATCACATTTACTGTAAATAAATGATGAGTTTCTCTGAGAAAACGTTTGGTGGCTGCTTGCTGTGAAGGATGGCACTTCATGCTGCGTTCAAGTAGCCCCCAGACTGTCCGTGACAATGAAGACAAACAGCCTGCAAGTGTTTAGCATTAGTGGGAACTCCTTCAGGATGGAAACAAGGTCCCACCTGACAACCTCATGGAGCTGGTTGGAGAATGAAGAGGATGGAAATCTGCTTTGAAGCAAAAGGAAGCGACTCTGAAAACAAACATGTATGTTACATGTGTAGCAGGATAGTCCTGGGCTTGTAAGCCAATCCTGGCATATTAGTCGGACTATATAAGGTGGGTCATGGCCCTCTGCACGCTCTCTTCTCTTCTACTGAGGCCAAGGACACGCCCCTTCCGGTCGCTTCACTTCCGGTTCGTTGCGGCTTCAAGCGTTCGCGGGAAACGAGCTGGTTGATCGCTCCGTGAATTCATTCAGATTCCTGCTGGTAGGCTTGTCTCTGCATTATAGCTGCTTAGGATAGAATGCTACATGTATGCTGAACTGGGTCAGGGTTAGTCTGGCCAGTCTGAGCGCTCCTGACGCTCCCCTGTAGGTGTGTGACCCGCTGTCTCCTGTAGGTGTGTAGCTCATGGTTGCTAACCACGCTAGCTTTCATGTGTGTGTTTTGTCTTGTCTTCTGCAGCGTTGGCTGTACTGGAGAGTCAGTGCAGCTCCTCTGCTCACCAGCTGCTGCTTTGCTTCCTTCTCTTTGCTGGACTCTGCTTTGCTTTGCTTGGCTTTGACTTTGCCTCGCTGCTGTTTCACCGCGCTGTGTTCCTCCTGTAGCGGTGACGAGTCGTCGGCTGGCCGCCCGGCAGGTCGCCCGGC
>NW_007577916.1:693370-696986 GCF_000690725.1 Stegastes partitus
ATCTGGTCCAGATGATGTTCTGCTCCTCGGCGGTAAAGTGAGCCGCTCTGCAGCCAGACTGGTCCGTAGTCCTGATTGGTCAGAGGCCCATAACTCCGCCCATTTTATGTGCAGGTGCTCAGATCAGACAGACCTGGGCTGACTTACCGAGTTGAGGACCACCGTGGTAGGACCGGTTATCCTGACTGCGGTTGTTAGGGTTAGTCAAGCCGGATCTCTGATTGGTATTCTGGTATGTTGGTCTGGCTTCATAGTCCAGGCCCCAGGTCTGGAGCTCCAGGCTAATCAGCTGCAGTGGAGGGCAGCTGGGGCTGGAGCAGGCTCTCCAGCCAGTCACCACACAGTCCATGTAACTCCTGTCCCTGTTCAGAGGGTACCAGGGATCCACAAACACCAGAGCCTGGAACAGCAACACATCCTGGACCTTGGCTTGTCTTTTCACACATACTGGATGGAGAGCTTTAGTCCTGCTCCTGCATTGAGGACAAATCTCAACAGTGTGTTGTCAGTGACATGAACAGGCACAGGGCATATTGACTGAATTTAAATGTGTCCCTCATGAGAGCTGCTGTGTTAATGCTTCACCTGATGCTACACTTACCTCCATTCTTCCTGAGCACTGGGCTTCCTGCAGTGACACTGTGTGAGATTGTTAAAGAAGGTGGTGGAGGCCTGGCACACAGCGCCTCATTTACTTAATGCACACCCTTAGAAAAGTGATTACATTAAGTCACTGTGGTGGAGGCATTGTAGGGAAGGTGTGGACTCTGCAACAAGGCAGGAAATATCCAGAATCACATCCTGAGTGCAATTTGGAAATTATGGACTTAAATGAAGGCCACAGGGTGTGTGTGTGTGTGTGTGTGTGTGTGTGTGTGTGTGTGTGTGTGCTGATTGTTCTTAGCTTTTATCCTTGAATACACAGTAAATGTGTAACAAAAATGATTTTCTTGGACATTTTTGGTGACATAAGGCTGGAATGACGTGAGACTTTTTTAATAACATATTTCTTTTAATCTTTTAATCAGTACCATCAGTGAGACGTCTGATCCCTGATGGGACTGTGTGTTGGTCCTGGATTCACTAGGCAGCAGGACAACAAGTCCAGACATACAGCCAGAGTCACAAATAACGACAGAGTCCTGCAAAGGACTCCACAGGACAACTGTGGAACAATGAGCCTCCCAGTAGCTTGAAGACGTGTGTGGAGAGTCAGCGGACAGTCAAACCAAACACTGTTTTGATAGAGCTTTTTCTGCATTATGTGTAAAATTACTTGATAAATAAGAACTGCTCATGACACAGCTCTATGTAGCCGATTCCCTCTGTACTCACCAGGTTTCAATCTGGCCAATTACTGCAGAGTGCTGGACAGATGAACAGGGTGGCACAAAGATAATATTGCTAATGGAGCACCGTAGCATAGAGAGCTGTTACTGCACCCATTCTAGTGTAACAAAGCAGATTGTCATGGCAAGGAAGACAACAGGAAGGAGTCGGCTGGCTGTGGAGACAGGAAAGAAGGTCTTCTAGCCCTTTAGGGATGCCCATTACTACTCAGCATGATGAGCAGAGACAGTGATGGGAGGAGTGAATGTGCAGCTTGAGAAAGGTTAGAGATCTTCCTTCCTTGAGACCACAGAACAGCAGGAGTGGAGCACTACATCCCTCCGTCTTCCCTTCCCCTTCACCGAGCTGAGACAGCTCAGATCATTTGACCTCCCAGCATGGGCTAAGCAGAAGCTAATTAGCAGCAGTCTATCTGTCTCTCTTTGAATCTCCCTCAAATGAGGCATTGCTTGAATTAAAATGAGCTTGGAGTGATCATCGTTACATACAACGTGTACATGCACCGAGATGAATTATAACTGGATATAATCCGACTGCTGTAGATCTCACCTGCCTCTACCTGTGCTGGAGGACAGTGACTCAAAACCTGTGTCCCAAACTGAGATTATAGAGTTGAATGATAAAAGTATATCTATATTTATATAGACAACAGAGGGTCTAGTATCATCATGGAAAGCGTAGGAACCAGAGTTTCTGAATGTCTGACTCATGTGAGGCAGTAACAGTCAAAGTTATGTAAAGTCACGCTGGTTTGATTGTAAACTTCATCACGTGTCTGTCCCTTTAAGAACAGGTGTAAAAGTCAGTGACCAGTAAACACAGCTGAGGAGGTTTCCACAGTGTTTGCATGACCATCATATTTATTACTGTCTGTGGCGTCACGGATGGTCGGATATAAAACTTCTTTGCACTTAACAGTAACTCTCGTTAGATCTGAATGCAATCAAGAACTCATCACTTTATGCAGAAGCAATGTGCTGCTGATTGAGTCGTATCTATTGACAATTTAGTTGGTTTTTCAGAGATGTTTTCTATTTTATTGAATTTCCACATGACCAAACCAAGCCTGTGTAGCACAGAGCTCTGTTCTAAGATCAAACTGCAGAACATTAACTCTGATTAAGCACTGTCTCTTTATCTCACAAAGAGGTCCACTCATGACAGATATTGATTGGCTTTGCTGACCCAGAAAGTGGGATTAAATAATCAGAAGAAAGCTCCTACAATCCAATAATACTCACGTCTGCATATCAACTACTTATTACAAAAACAACCAGAGATGACACACTAAGCTGGAGGGAAGGAAAAAGGAAGATCAGCACTCGCCCACCACCAATTTCCGGGTGTCAGGCTCACGGCGGTTTGATGTCTCAAGTTTGGTGAATAACCTCTGGATGATTTGTGTGTGAGGAGTCGACCACAGCGTGTGGGCTGCTGCTGCTGCTGGATGCTCGGTGTTTGGGCTTCAGCTCATATCTATTAAAACATCTTTTTGACCAATTATGAACTTTTAAAAACTTTTTTTTTTTTTTTTTTGCTATCGTGACTTAAAAATATATTTTTGTTCAGTGACTTCACCTCCAGGGTTATTAATTACACATTTTCCTTTTTCAGTGTCAGTTTCCCAAAACAAATGTCCTTGCTCTCACAGGACATCCAGCACCGTGTGAATAGAAAGGAACAGACAAGGCAGCTCAAATTCAAAGTTTTAGGAAACTAATAAGGACATGAGCCAACATTTTTCAGATAAATATGCTATAGTGCTATCCTGCACATAACTGATAACGTCGTTTCACCTTAAATTGACCCTCAGGGGACAAATAAAGTTTTCTGAATTTAATTAGAAAAACAGTTTAGTGTACAGTCCTGCTTTACACCAGTTATGTTGAGCCTGATTTGATGACATGCACAATCACAGGTTCTCATACATTTCTCTGTAAAGGATAGGTTTGTACCTCTTCCAGGCTGTGGGTAGTTTTCTGTTTAGCGTATGTTGGTGCCCATGGGCGTCCATGTTTGTGAACCTGTCTTGCCCCATAGGTGGTTTGGTGAGCAGACTACAACCTGTAGGAATGATTTAAAATCAGGGAACCTCTCGTAGTCATGTGAATAGGAGCATGGACAATGTCCACAGGTGTCATCTGCTTGGACAGGGTGGGATTCATCACCCTGGTTCTCCACAAAAGATGTTTGGGATGAGTGGGAACATAGTGTGCAGCTTTTCCTGTGCTCTGTGTGCTTCTGGGCGTAACATGAGTTGGGGGCT
>NW_007577916.1:700891-707713 GCF_000690725.1 Stegastes partitus
GTTTTCCCAGTCTGCCCTCAAGTAGGTCCACTCGTCACAAGGCCTGTGAAGCATCAGTGAGTGGTGGGTTCATGTTGCTCCAACACAATGCAGTGGTGCAGGCATGGAGATGTTCTAGTCCAGCAGACAACCAGAAAAAGCTCTTTACAGACAGGAAAGGAGAGACTCATTGAAACAAGCACAGCACTTCTGTAAATGCACATTGTTCTGCATTTAACCTTCAGTTACGTACAAGGAAAGAAAGTTGTGACAGTAGAGTGGCGACCAGGACAGCTTTACTAAAACTACCCACAATTACAACATCATAAAGCTGAAGTTTTATAACTACAGTCATGACTGGATGATCGACACTGAATGTAAAACCTTCTTCTGTGTCGGATAGCAGGTTCTGGATTGTTACGGGTCGATTATCGAGTCATGACTGGTATCATATGACAAAACAAATGTTCTGAGCTTGAAGGTCTTACTAGGTTTTGTATCTGTAACACAAATGCCATCAAACAAAACTTTATTTATCAGCTATGCTGCATTGCACTTCACTTTAAAGGTGTTTGCTGACACATGTAACCTCCTGCCCTGGATGTTGTTCATCGTCACAGAGCCTGTGTACCTGAAGAGAGGGTTTGTTTGTTTGTTTGTTTGTTTGTACTCACAGAGGAAGCTTGTTGTTTACACTTGGACTGTTTCTTTAACCTGACATGTGTGACTACATGACGAGGTGGAGGCCACTGCTCAGCTCATCCACTGTGTGCTCGGGCACATCTCTGTCTGGCAGGCAGCAAGGACGCAGCAGTGTTTAATCAAATTAGCCGTGCATTTACTGCAGTGTATGCAGAGGTCTTCTCATAAAACCCAGGCAGGAGAGAGGGCATGATGGAGGTAACCGCACTGGGGCTGCAAAGTGTCTTAAGTGGTAGAAAAAAATCCCATGGCCCATTAATTTTCAAATTAAGCACTGCCTGCCAGCATCCATTTTGTCCTTAGTCATAAAGGGATTGATGTGGAGGTTACTGCCGCTGTCTTTATGTGTCCAACTCTTCAGGGCTTGTCTCGGTTTGCTCCCTCGGGCTGTTTTATCGCTGTGTTTCTTGGTGCTCCAGCCAATTAGCGGGCCATGTTAGCAAGCACGCACCACGCAGAGCTGAATATGCCCAAACCTGCCTCTCTGATTTCCACAATCGCACCGTGGCCTCATTATCTCATCCAGCTAAGCAAGTGCTTGTGCAAAGTGTGTGCATGCTTCTTTTTTTGCTTATGCTGTACATTTAATTACATCAGCCGGTGAAGTCCCGGCTGGTGCTCTGCGGGGAGCACAGCTTCCCGAGAACTACTCTGACCTTCTGTCCAGTTTAAAAAAAAAAGTTGGTTTGCAGTGCGGAGTGCAAACTGGCTGGCAGCAGCATGCTTATGATTCATCCTGGCTGCAGAGAGGTGGGCAAATAGCACTGATTGTCTCTTAGCGGTTCATTAAGCAGCAATAAGGTCGAACATTAGCCCACAGCCATATGATATTCATGGCTGCTGATACCACTTAGCCCAGCATCTGCTTCTCCAGCTCACGTCAGAGTCGATCTTTAAACAAGCCAAATCAATATGCCAAAGATAATCACACAGCACTGGAATCATCACCTGACACCACAGTGAGAGGCTTGTGTGAGGCCTCACACATGAAGAGGCCAATTCAAAGCTTTCTGTTAGTAAATGCTGGGCTCAGGATCCACATATAGGGTGAAATGTCAAAGGAAGATCAGACCACACGTTATTATTAAATGATTAGAAGAAGAGCCCGAGAGGAAAAGGAAGGACGGATGAATGAGAGGAGCAGATACAAGCAGAGGCCAACCACATTGACCTTGATTTATTTGATCTGCACAGTTCCACCCTTCAAACCACTAACCTCATGAATCCAAGGCCATGTCGGCACACAGTGTGTTTTATATTTAATCAAGCATTATTCTTTGTACATTCTCATTGAACTTCGGTTTTTGAAAAGAAGAAACTAGATGGAATGAGTTTCTGGAGCACTGAAGTGTTTCTGCCAGAGGCTGCTCGGGTTTCTGTGTTCAGAATGCTGAGCGTGCTAACAGGAGCTAACAGGAGCTAACAGGAGCTAACAGGAGCTACCAGGAGCTACCAGGAGCTAACAGGAGAGCCAAAACATGCAGCAGATCAGCCACACGCGTGTTTAGTGTTAATGATACAGACTGATCTGATGACGGACAGCAGCAACACATCCAGACTTCGGTCATTTGCTCTTCACAGTCGGACTGAGGAACACGTCGGTCCAAAGCTCTGAGAGGGAAGTCTTTAATGGAAGGATGCACATGGATGTATTGTCCTGCAACCGTAGGATTATTTATCTCTAGAAATTCAAACAAAACATGATGAGACATCTTTTGTTTGTGTCTCAGTCTCATCAGACAGACGGCAGCAGGGTGGGAGACATTAAAGGTGTTCTCTGGTTTACATCAGTTATTTTGTTGATTATTATTTTTAGATCAGGAGAAAGAACAAAACGAGAACACCGTAGATCAGGATGGATTTGCTCAGATACAGGCCAGAGGGGGTAAAACCACCTGCAAACACTCACAGAGAGCATTTACAGAGTTCACCATCCAACCATCTGATCCTCTGAACCTCTGCTTCAAGGATCCCAGAGCTCAGCAATAAAGGAAAACTCACTATCAGCATTTTATAAGAGGTCACATCAGATCTGTGATACTTCAGCTGTTTCTATGACAACCTGGAAACAATCACAACGTTTGAAGGTTTAGACTTAAAAACACAAGAAGTGAAGTTTTCTAAGTCACCGATCAGCCGAAGCAGATCAGCGGCCGTGTTAGCGTTAGCTCCTTTGTGTAGAACGCAGGCCGGCAGGTTTAACTTTAGAAACGTTCCTAAACATCCCAGAGTTTTCACTAGTTTGACTTTTCAGGCAAATCGTTGAAGTTAAATTGTCATTTTGATGAAACATTTAATTGAAAACGAGTGAAAACGAGCAGAGCTTAGAGCCCAGTTCATCTCTGTTGTTGTTTGTTTGTTGTTTGTTTTGTCCTTGATGTGTTGATGTACACAACCAGAAACTAGAAACGTGATTGGATGTGACGATGACAGTACAAGAATAAAACTGAAGCCTTGGTTCTGGACAGCAGGCCTTTGTCACCTCATTGACTCTGAAGCTGGATCTCAAACTCTGACGGGAGGAAATGTGCTCCTGAAGCAGAAGAGGAAAAAGAAGAGGTGAGACGGAGCCGTGGAGAGAAAGAACACACTCCATTAAATCAATTAGGTGTGCATGCTGCAGGAGCCTGGGCAGCGGGATAATTACTTAGGGAGAGTGATCAGAGACTAATCTAATGATGATGCCCTTTGCTACCCGCCAGCAGACGTGATGAAGCAGCTCTCCGGTGGGACTGGGCCTGGCTGTGAAGCTCAGCAAACACACACACATGCAGATGGAAGACACGCCAGCCTTCATGTGTGATGTTCCTCTACATGTGAAGGAGTGGTTTTGAAGGTGACACCAGTGTTCTGTTAATCATGTTCAGTCCAGGAGCAGGACCACACCTCCAACACCCTTCTTCCTGTCACATGTCTATTAAAACCCACCTGCCCTGCACACCTCCGAGAGGACCCTCCCGTCCTCGCTCTTCTTCTTCTGCCTCTCTCCTTCTTCTTTTCGTGGGGGTTTGCTGATCCTCAACAACGCCGTCCTCACACTTACCTCCAGTCAACATTATGATGATCCAACATGCTGCAGCAGGGTTCTGACAGAACCAGTACCAGATCATGTCTCCTGTATCAGCTTCTCTTCAGTGGCTCCCTGTAAAATCCAGGATAGAATCTAAATCCTGCTTCTAACATATAAACTCTCCATGAGCAGCTCTATGTGACCTTACAGACCTCATGGTACCGTGTCATCCTAACAGAACCCTTCGCTCTCAGACTGCAGGTCTACTGGTGGGTCCAGAGTCTCCAGAACCAGAATGGGAGGCAGAGCCTTCAGCTACCAGCTCCTCTGTTGTGGATCAGCTCCCAGTCTGGGTTCTGGAGGCAGACACCTTCTGTGCTTTAAGGTCAGGATGAAAACGTTCCTCTGTGATGAAGCTGATAGTTAGAGCTGCTCAGGACCACCTGAACTGTCCCTCAGTGATGCTGCTGTAGCTTCAGACTGCTGGAGGATTCCCATGATGCACTGGGCTCCTCTCCTCTTTCTTCCATATATCACCATTACGCATCACTAACTTTGTGTTTGTTCTCTCTGGATCTGGAGCTTCACGTCTCTGATCTACAGTTTCTGGCCTCAAAGACCTCCAAGATGTTCATTGTTCTCTTTGTGTTGTTTGTTTGTTCTCCATCTGCTGGTTTATGCCTCCGTCCTCCCAGCAGCTGCCTTTACCACAGCTTCAGTGTATTTCAAAACAGAACTGTGAGAATTCAGAATGCAGTTTGGTTGGACAGCAGTTATAGTTTCATGGGACTGGTGAAGAAGTGCTGGACATGTTCTCCACCATGTGAGCACATCGTTGTATCTTCTGTTAACACTGAAGCTCTGACTCCTAGAACAATGTTCCATCTCTCTTCGTCCATCAGCCTCCTCTCAGTGACTGTGGCTGCCTGTGAGCTGCTGGCTGCTGGTTCTCCTCCTGCCTGATGCTGATGCTCTGATCCAGGCTCTGCTGCTCTCAGCCTCCTCCTGTTGGTATGGAGAAGGCACGGATTATCCCTCCAGTGGATTTCCACTTCACAGAGAGTGGGCTGCTTTTGCTTTTGAACTTTCCCTGACTGAAGGCGCTTCTGGTTCCGGGGCTGCTGATGAGGTTCTGGTGGCTCAGACATACGGGCCGAGCTCTGGAGAGGACGACGTCAGAGATTAAAAAATAAAATAAACCAAAGAAGTGAATTTAATCACCACACAGGACAAATAAAACACTAGACTTGTTTTTCCTACTTTCAGATGTAATTCTTTATGAAGCTCGTCACTTTCACAGATGTGGATTTAAAAACAGTTTATTTGGTGGAAGTCTGTTAACAAACCCATTATCTTATCGTCTATCTGTTAGACTGGGTTAGCTTTTCCTCACAAGTGGCTAATCCCAATTATTAGTCCAAGCCTGAACATAATAAACTATCTACTTCATAAAATCACAAAAGATGGGTTCATATTTACATTACAAGGTCGAGGTTTCTATCATTTACACTCTGTGTCTGTCTTTTGGGACTTGGTGTATCTGATTGGTTTATGACTTCAGTCCATATTTTTCTAATACAGTTAACATCAGGATGTTTTTGAAATGCTTTCATGAGTCCTGCAGCAGCTCGTCTGGTCCCCTGCAGAGCTTTGAGCTAACATCATGGAACTAGTCTCATATAGAGACAGAAAACACGACGATAGAAAAATAAGCAGCAGCGGTCCAATAAAGATCCTTTCCTCAAGCTCTGAGTTTTTACTTGTTAAACAAAGCGATGACAAAACAGGTGTATAGCCCAGGGTGCCAACATCCATCCATCATCTCTACACCTTCATCCTCACTGTGGGGGGCGGAGCCTATCCCAGCTGACTCAGGGTGAAGGCAGGTTCACCTGGACAGGTAACCAGTCTATCACAGGGCNTAGTTTGGTGCGTGTTTTTCCTGGTTGGCATTTTTTTCTTTCGTGTGGGAGGCATTAGGAGTGAAAATGGCTGATTTCTCCATTGCTGACTTTTCTGACAGTCCCTCTTGGGAGGTATCTGACAGTTGCAAAAAGGCAGAGTTGTTATTTATTGCCAGTCATTTTGATATCGGTGTGTCTGATATCACCTGAAAAGCAGAGATGCAGAGTGTTGTAGGTCAACAGCTGGTGGACCTGGTGAGCTTCCTGCTAGAGTTGGGGTGACTGAGTCAGCAGGTGGATGAGGCCTGAGGTTCCCGGTGAAGTCCCTGCTGGCGTGGATCATACTACTGTCTACCTTCCAGTGCCTTATGCGTACAGGTCTTACTGGGGTGGAAAGCTGTGAGGCACACCTGTAGCTGTCTATTCATCCACACGGTCAGATCATCTGAGAACACTGTCTGCGATCTTTAGTTGTTTAGACCAGGCGTCTGTCACTCTCATCCTCGTTAAATGTGAATCTGGAAAGGGAACTCTGACCTATCTGGGGAAGCAGGTGGGTCAGGACCAGGTCCGGCCGGTGGAAGTGAAGGTGCAGGCTGTGGCTGAGTTCCCTGTTCCTCAGTCAAAATGAGCATCACGCCGTTTTCTCGGTATGTGTGGATGCTATGGAGGATTCTGTAGAAACGTTTCTGAGGCTGTCGCTCCCCTCACTGCCGTAGTCAGTCCATGAAGGAGTTTTGTGTGCTTGTCAAGTTCCTTGTCAGTCAGCCAAGGCTCTGCTGAGGAGCTCCATTCTTGCTGCGCCCGACTTTACGCATCCTTTCAAAGTAAAAGTGGATGCTAGTGCAATGGGCTGGTGCCGTTCTCCTGCAGGACGAGCAGGAATTGGACCATCCCATCTGCTACTTTACTAAGAAGTTCAGCCAACACCAGGTGAACTAAAGCACCGTAGGAAAGGGAACCCTGGCCTTGCTTCCCGCCCTGCAGAACCTTGAGGTCTGCTTGGGTTCTGGCTCACAGCCTGTGCAGGTTTTTACAGACCATAATCCACTAGTGTTTCTCTCCCAGATGAGAAATTCCAACCAGAGGCTCATGCGTTGGTCCCTTCTTTTGCAGATTCATCATAAGGAGGGTTCAGAAAATGTGTCGGCTGATGCTTTGTCTCTTTAAATTAAAAACCATAGAGGGCTGTTAAAACTACAACTCTATCTGTGCTCTGTGTGCTTC
>NW_007577916.1:712948-722892 GCF_000690725.1 Stegastes partitus
GTGAACATAGAGCAGGACTTGTGGAGGAATTCAGGCTTCCTGCTGCGTTTGGCGTCCGTCAGTGGAAAACATGAACAAGTCAAAGCTGCTCTAAAGTCGAATGTTTCAGTTACAAAGGTGGAAAAAAATCCGTCCTTCAGTGATCAGCTGGTGCAGACCGGAGGGCAAAGCGACACTAGTGGGCCAGTGTGGCATGATGAGCACAAAGCTGGAGTTTTAATCTCTCTCTCTTTAACCTGCTAGGTCGCCATGGTAACTGATGCTGGAGGTTCTGTTCAGAGTCTCAGACTTCAGTTGGCTGTGAGAACGCCATCCTTCCTCCAGTTCTGTGCTGACCACATTCTCTGGGAGCTGTAATGCCACTGAACAAAGCCGTGCAGTCGCAGTAGTGCAAGCTGCATGCGCTGCGTTGCTAGGGAAACTGTTTCACCGTGCTCGCATCGGAGCTCAGAGAGATTAGGATTTATGTCTGACTGTGACAGAAACCTGCTAAACAAATGCAGCTGATCACCACCAACTATCTGGGCTGGGCCTTCAGGTTTGATAGAGCCAGCTAACGTGAACAAAGCCTGGCCATAGTCAGGATCCACAGAGACCAACGCAGACCAGGTGAGGATCCACACCCCGAGGCAGCCATGTGATGGAGGAGGACTGCACCGCACGACTTCAAGGTTCGATGGAGCTGGTTTCACCTCAAACAGAAGAATCCATGCGAACACAGCACCACCTTAATACCCACACAGATATCACAGATAATAAAATCTGTCTGGTGAAGTTCCATGAAATTATAAAACTCTGTTTTATCTTTAGCCTCCTTTATGATCCTGGTCTTGGCCCTCAGATGGAGGTCCACTTACAGACCCGAGAGGCTGCCTCAGTCTCTGCTGTGAGCTGAGGGAAGCTGAACCTCCTGCTGTGAAGAATGTTAATGATTGTCTTTTCTTTCCTCTCTCCCCCTCTCGGCTCGAGCTGTCTCTACCTATTGTGTGTGTTGACTGTGTGTGTGTGGGTGCTGTCGTGACTGTTGTGTGTGTGGGTGCATCTGTGAAGCGCTAATGAGGATTGGAGCTCCGCCGCTGCATCGTATAGTTTGTTGCTTCCAGCCAAGCAAATCAGGATTTCATTTTTCTCTTTAATTTTCTTTAATCTCCCTCCGCCTCTTCGTGGCGGCAATCAGACGAAGGACCACTTCCAGCTCGACAGAGATCTACCAAACAAACACGATGAATCTCTACATTATTATGAACACACGATTTCAAAAGTAAGACCAACGAAAGAATCTTTTCACAAACAACTTGTCTGAATCAGAGAACCTACAATGGCTGCCAATAGAGAAACATCCTCACATCCTCCGGTGGTCGAGCCGTTCTGAACCAGGAGCACCATCTGATGTGTTTGGTGGAAGATGTCTATGAAATATTGAGCAGGCTGCGGTCCTGAGGGCAGCGATGTTCTGAAGCCTGCTGACGATGAGGACCAGCGAGAGGAGGAAGTTAAGGCTGGAAGTGTGAAGCTGCCAGCAGACAAGCAGGAATGGAGGTAAAGCATCAGAGGTTCAGGAGCAGGACCACGCCTCAAACCTCAAACACACCCGCTCCGCTCAGACGTTCATAAACGCCGATCGGATCCACAAACCCATTTGTTCCTGTTCGTCCTCGCTTCTCGTGCACAGAGCAGCAAACGCTACTGCTCAGTAGAGATGTACGATACATCAGCGACCACATCGGTATCGACCCGATGAGCACCTTTAGCTGATGTGAAAACCCAATGATTGTTTAACATTAGCGCCTTCGTTTCCATAGACATGGACATAGCGCCCCCTTCAGGAGAGAGTGAACGTTTTGAGTGTCTTGTCGATCCCAGACGATCAAAACTTGCAGCCTAGAGACCTGCTGAACATCAGGACAGTGGACGGCGCTGGGTTGTGATGTGGACATCCTCCACCAACAGTCCGATTGGAGACGACGCCGGCAGCTACCCGAGAGAGCAGGAAGCGGTACCAACGTAAACGAAGGAGGAGGAGGAGATCCGCTTCATTCTACCGGCTGTCAGAACGCTGAAGTGCTGATCCAGATGTGCAAACACTTCTTTATTTAACTGCTTTTAGTTTTTGGATCCTGAAGAAGCGCTCTCTCATCTTGTTTGTACCTCTGTACAGCAACAGGACAACAAACTGGATCTGATTTGACTCTACATGTGATGTCGCTGCTACGTCACAGATGTTTTCACTCAAACGGTCCTGGACTAGAATGTTAAATATCTTAAAATGTGTTTAAATATGTTTTACTTTTGTTCGGTAATACAGAGGACTATGTGGTCTAATTGGGCTCCTGATGAACAGTTTACTCACAGTGCCTACTTATTCTCTTTTTTCAGTGTGAACAAAAGTTGAATATCGACTTTGGTGATATCAGTTATCGGCGATATCAGGAATCTTCATATCGGTATTGGCCAGAAACTTTAACATCGTGCGTCACCACTGCTGAGCCTTTAACGTCTGAACGTTTTAGAAAAACCTTTGACTAACCGACCTCCTGAAAAGACGACTGCAGGCGAATTCTGTCTTCTCAGCTGCATCAGGACTCCTCCTCTGATGGAGCTGAGTGGGTTTCATCCACAGCAGGATCAGGTTTGATGCTGCTACTCTACAACTGTTCGTATGGGTTCCACCCTGAACAAGGAGAAGCAGCGTCCACTCTTTAGAGACATGCTTCACCTTCTGCTTTCCACCTTGTTCCTCTCACCTCAGTGGAGGAGGCGGAGCTTAGTGACAGGAGATGCGTGCTGTCTGTCAGGTTCTGTTTGTGTCGTACTGTTTGTGGTCCATGACTGTAGCTGGACTGGTTTTCTTCTGTGTGTTACATAAATAATTAAATCTATGGTATCTGTACATTCTTGTCACGTTCTGCCGCATTGTGACTTGAATACAAGTAAAAACATCAACTTATGGTGAGAACGGTTCTGCTGATCAGACAGAGCTCAGAAACACGGCGGCAGGTTGTGATAAAACATTAACGCTGCTTTAAAGCCACAGGATGTCTCATTTAGTTAAAAACCTGCTGCCTTGACTTTCATCACGTCTCCTCCTCACCTGCTCTGCCCGGACCTGAAGAGGCTAGGACACAAGGAGAGGAGTCGAGGTTAGGAGTCGAGGTTAGGAGTCGAGGATGTGCAGTTAGTGAACTGGGATAAGAGACCAAGTTTTACAACACGATGATTTAAAGCAGTGGTTCTCAAACTGGAGGTCTTTTCTTTGGTTTTTAGATATTTTTTCCTTTCATTTGTTCAAAACAAATTTCATTCATTCATTCAAAAGAAAGTCAACGTGTGAATGTAAAGAGATGAATCTGTGGAATGAACACATTCATGATGAACAACAGAGTTCTTACTAATGAGACATTAAAGAGTCTAACTGGGGGTCATGAACACAATCTTATGCTATCTTGGGGGTCGTGCTTCATAAAGTTTGATTTAAAGCATCAACTACACGATCACTGGATCAACATGATGGAAATAAACCAGAACCAGTACCAACAGCTGAACACATCCAGCAGCCCTCATGTTAGCTGGCGACGCCGCAGCGCTACGCTGAGAGGCTGTTTGGTAGCTCGCTGTTTCACCTGCTTCATGTCGCTGAGCTGAACGAACCACTTAGTGACTCAGGTTCATCATCCTCTAATAAGCTGCTTTCCCCAAATGTTCAAGTCTCAGGTTAAAGCTCCCGCTGTGCTTCCTGTGGCCATTATTAAGGCTCGCCAGGTGGATTTGTGTATTTTCAATCCCTTGTTCCTAAAATGCTGTTTAAATGTTTTCGTTTCCCACTTCCTGCTCACACAGCCGCCCCCTGGCTCTCCACTCCATCAGGAGCTGTGGGATTCTGCTGCTGCCAGGCCCGACCCTCCTCAACTAATTGAGATGTCTGTAAATCCTGATAGACTCAAATCTTCTCCCCAAAACTCTTGGGATCCTCGGGGGAAATCCTATAAGGGTATCACAGCAACCAAGCTGCCTTTTAAGTTACAGACGAACAGAGCCGGTGGCACTCAAGGCGTCTCCGGATTTTCATAGCAGTCGGCCACGGGCTCTGGCTGCAGCGGGTCGGCTAAAGTCTCTGCTATCCCTGAAATAAGCCCTTCAGGGAGAGAGAGACGGAGACATAGAGAAGAGGAAAGAGAGAGAGAGAGGGAAGAGAATGATGACAAAAACAGAATATAAAGCAATGAAGTTACCAAGACAGTCTGCACACAAGCACAATGATACCACCACTGACCAGTCATGCTGTCCATCCATGTTACATATGTGTAGTTACCTCCACCAAGGAGGTTCTGTTGTAGCCCGTGTTTGTCTGTTTGTTTGTTTGTTTGTTTGTTTGTTTGTTTGTTTGTTTGTTTGTTATTAGCAAGATAACTGGAAAAGTTATGAACGGATTTTCATGAAACTTTCATGAAATGCTGATAACAGCACAATGACCAGATGATTAAATGTTGGTGATGTTCTGCTTTACCAGCTGGTTATTCTCTCATAAAACACTAAATGATGTTCAGTGTCACAGTGGCGCAGAACGCTGCTCCGTGTGTCCACTAGGTGGAGCTGTGACTCCATCCAGTCCTCAGCGCTGTCTTCTCAGCAGTGCAGAGGAAGCTGCAGCCAGGCAGCATCACAGGAGCTGCTCCTGTCTGTTTATGTTAGCGATAGCATCTGTACTTATGCTAACCTAGCATAGCGTTAGCTAACAGCTTAAAGCCAGGAAGTAACTGCAGAAGTCATAGATATATATAGTAAAGGCCTTTATTGTTTATATCTATGGCAGAAATAAGGTGAGTGTAGAAACTATGTGAGCGTCCAGAACGACGGTTCGTCGCTCCGTCAGCTTGTTATTAATGATATCAGTGTTGATTCAGTGCTAAAGGTGTGTTTTCATTCTCCATCACTCTGATCGTGTAGATCACATGAACGCAGGACTAGAATCACAGTTTGGTGGAAATGAGCTGCCTGGTGGAGGTCTGGCTCTCTGACGGCTTTTCTGGTCTCCATGTTCTCCCCGTGCAGCGTGGGTTCTCTCCGGGTTCTCCGGCTTCCTCCCACAGTCCACAAACATGCTGAGGTTAATTGGTGATTGTAAATTGTCCGTAGGTGTGAATGTGAGTGTGCTTGGTTGTCTGTCTCTAAGTGTAGCCCTGTGATAGACTGGTTACCTGTCCAGGTGAACCTGCCTTCACCCTGAGTCAGCTGGGATAGGCTCCTACGGTGATAACCACTGAGCCAGCTTGCAGCCAGAAAATAGTCTTTTCTTGTAAATTCTTGAAAAAACAAAACCAAAGCTAAACTAAATGGACTGGATTTGATGTTAAAACACATTAAATGGAGCAGCAGGTAAATACGTTGGATAGGCACTGCGTATGAAACGTAGAACGTTTGCTGATACCAGATTACATTTGATCAGATAAAAATGTGTGTTTACATCCTCAGTAGTCAGATTAACTTTAACAAACACTTTAACATTTTCCAGAATGGGAAGTGGCTTCATTTTAAAGTATAATTAAAAACAACAACCACAAAAATCAACCCTGAGTGTGTCTGAATACAGAGACAAAGTCTGATAAACTGGAAAAGTTTATCCTTTATGGTGTCCTCTGTTTGGTGGAATTCACTGAACTTACCTGCAAAATGCACTTTAAAAATATGGATTAGGAAAAGAAAACAGAAAAGGGATGCTTCATGTCAAGGAAATACCGAATCCACCACATAAATGCAGAGAACAGAGGGTGAATGGATCCAGCCGTCTGTGTGTGACTCACTGAGTGTGACTAAAGGGTTTGCTGCCATATGCGCCGCTATCTCCCCTCAGTGTCCAGGTAGCTGGAGGTGGCAGCTCCTCCGCCCCCAACTACAGCCTTCTGATCAGCTTCCAGACTCCCACTCTCCCTCCAGGAGCGACGAGTCAGCCTCCGCCACCGAGCCCAATTTAGGCGCCGCTAACACTAGCATGGCGGGGGAGAGCTGCCGATCCTCCAAAGCTTTCAAAGGCTCTCTTCATCAAAGGCTGCATGACAACCTGAAAGCCACTAAGTGAAGGCAGAGACAGCCAGCATGTTTGCACAGATAGTAAGAAATGAGTGATGCATATACGGGCTGAAGAGAAGGAGATGGAAACGCTGGAGAAGAATGTGAAGAGACTGCAGAACAGTGGGCGAGAGAGACGGAGAGAACGAGAAGAGAAGTTTGACGAATGCAGGTCAGACAAGACGGGCTGGTTTAGCCAAAATGTGTTGTTTTCAGTTTAGAACAAAGTCCTGAGCAGAATGTAGACATTTAATCTGCATTGAGACGTCATTCCTCTGCCTCTCAGGGCTTCATGTCTGAGTGAACACCTGGTCACTAAGTCTGACCCTTAAATAACAGATAAGTGCACACATGGTTAGATGGTACCGGTGTTACGTATGGTGGCTGGTACCGCTGTCTGGACGTCATGACCACAACAACATGTCCTCGTCCACCATGCTGCAGCAGGAAAGCTCTGAGCTCATGTTTATGCGGTGAAGATTGCATTCACACACTTTCTCCATCGCTGTGGTGCCTGAATGGAGCTGTGAGGAGCATGAACATGAGGTGACCAGCATCTGACTGACAGTGGTGTCACCTTATCAGACTGATGAAGCAGCAGACGTTCACCTCCCTGAAAAGGACTTAGACTCCACCCAGACTTTTATCAGGTTAGCAGCTTCACTAAGACACCTCAGTGCACGTAGATGTGACCCGAGTGAGGACCAAGGTTTACAGATAATAGATGGACGTGTGCTCCTGTAGCAGAACTGACAATACAGGAGCTTTGACTTGACTGGTTTCATTACTTTCCAGCCTGAGTTAGTCTGTAGAAGTACTGCACAGAGCTGCATGTTCCCAACGACAACCTCAGCGTGTTCTTACTCTCCGTCCTACAGCGCTCAGGATACGGTACCTTTTTACAACTTTGGTGAAAATCAAATATTCCCTGAACTGGGAAAGGATCCAACAAGGAGTCCTTAAAACATACATGACAAAAGCATGTAGTCATGTGGGTCCATGGACTGTGGTGTGATTCTAACCTGCAATCTGGAAAACACACGCTGTGACCAGCGCCCTGTACAGACTGTTAGAACGAGGTGTGGTTGTTTACGTACACACAGCCGTGGTTAATAAAGTGCATTAAAGTGGAGCTCAGCAACACTCCAAAGACCTGACAGGCCTGGAAACAAACAAACAAACAACAACAACCTTGTCTTTTATTTGTACTGGTTCTAGGTGGCTGAGATGAGCCGGCTTGGCTGGAGGTTCTTATTCCAGTCCAACTCTTACCAAGTCACAGAACCAGCATTTCCGTTCAGCTTCTGTTGAAGTCCCTCTGGCTAACCTGTTCACAAACAATACCATTGAAGCCCGAGTACATCCTGCTCAGAGCGGAACCGGGCCAGAAGCAGGATTAAAGTCAGGAGCCTCGTCTGAGCGGCTGAAAGGAGATGAATTACAGACATGCTGGCGTGAGCGGTGCTCGCTGAAGAGATGTTGTCAGAGCCTTTTAGTCACCAACAAACATGACTGGAGCGTAGGAGCACACAGGCTGGCAGACAATCAAACCCAGGTCCATTCTCTGCTGACATACACATTTGTTCACCACCTCTCATGGATTTAGAAGCATTGAAGCAGTCTGAGTGTGGGCTTGGAGAGATGCACCAATCCAGGCTTTAAAAAAGAAAAAATCCATAATGAACGCACTGAAAGGACTTTATCAGGAGTCTATTTCTGATGTCGTGTCATTTTGATTTGTAAATCCAAAGCCGGCAGAGAATGTCGTCACGTACGAGGGTGTCTGGGTGGCGGCTCTTTGATGTCCTCGCCTATCTTCAGCCGCCTGACAGACTGTGTAGGAGCAGCTGAGCCTTTTCAAACCCACTGATGTGTGCAGGACTCGTAGATCAAACCCGTGCACACAGAACCAGGAGCTTCTACAGGATGATCTGCTGTCCTGTTCTCCTTCCCCGTGTCCCTCAGCCCGACTGGTCCAGACAGACGGCTGCCCGCCCTGAGCCTGGTTCTGCCTGAGGGCTCATCCTGGTAATGGGAAGCTCCTTTCATCGTTGCTGCTCAGAGGGAGTCCAGAGGAAACCTTGCTGGGTTCCTCCGTACAGTTTTGTAAGGTCTTCACCTTCCGATGTGAAGAACCTTTTAACTGGTGCTGTAGAAGTCCAACTGAGTTGAACTGGATGACGTGGGCTCGCTACAACATGGGTCCAGTTTTTGTCCTTTTTCACATCTCCTTAAACACGAAGCGACACATCAGCATCAACAGAGGGAACAAACAGGGACCACAAAGGAGCCTTCAGCTCCCTGGAGGTCTGTGGTGCTGACCCGGCCGTCTGCTGCTAAAACAGAACCAGCAGTCGCTTTTTAAAGGCTGCCAGGTGGACCTCATCTACTCACCAGAACACGCCTCCGAGCTTAGACAATAAAAATGATCATGACAGATTGTAAAATGTTCTGAATCTGCTTCTGTCTGAAGTGTTCCGGCACCACTTTATCCAACCTGATAATCAGGTAAACACACCTGGAATGATGCTTCATCAATACAACAAGCAACTCAAAGTCATTCAAAGTCATTCACATGATAACACTCAGAATTACTCACAACAGTGAAACCTCAGTCGACTGTACATGGCTGAGTGCAGGGTTTTCTTTCCCTCATTGTAGCGTGAGGAGAGCTTTCTGAGGCAGACACATGGTGGAGCTGCTGTGAATGTGAACGTCTATATTGAAACTCCACCAAACACATCAGTGCTGATGGTGTGCAGGAGCTGCTGCAGTTTGCTTCGCTTCCACTCCTCACTGTGCTGTGGCTCTCCTCTTTTGTCTGTCACCTGTTGTCTTCTTCTCTTCCTCTGGTTGCACATTCAGAGAACTGGACCACCTCCAAGACGTCACCTCCCTCCACCACTTTTTGAAGCGCCACCTGTCATATACAAACAGATTTCAATATCTAATCAAGACCATTCACTTTCTTCCCCGTGCCTCATGCTGAAAAATCACCGTTTCAAAACCTCTTTTCTATACCAACTGTGAGTTTTTATAGAACACCAGATACTGATTAACAGCCCTTGAGTGCAAGCTGGAAACTCAGTGGATCGGGTCAAAGTGATTCAAGCAGAGAAGACAGCTCCTCGTTGCTCTCTCTCTCTGGGTTTCAGTCTGGGTGCCCTCAAGGTTAGCAGATTAGCATACAACATCAGATGTGGGTATGCGGAGGCATCCAGGAGGCTCCTCAGGTCCCAGCTCATGCATATACCGTACGAGCGCTATTAGCATGCATGCCAGTTATCAGCCTGACAGAACGGGTCATGTTGTGTCATGTCATCTCATGTTGTGTCATGCTGCAGTATGAAGCTATCACATGGTGGAACATGGTGCAGCTGTCAGGGAGCATCACAGTCATTACAGAGTGACACAACAAACCAAACAAATCATTCCCATCAGCTCTTCTACCACCGGCACTTCTCAATAAGCTCATTATTCAGGTGTCAAAGTGGAACAAACAGATTCATGTGGAAGGCAGCATCGATGGTTTGGGACTGTTGAGTTTTATGGCAGAAGTCAGAGGCAGAGAGATGCTCCTCACACCGTTTCATAAACAGACAAGAAACCCAGCTGTACTAATGTCCACTACTGTTGTTAAGAATCACATGTTGTTCTGCACAGAGCAGCAATCTGTAGACCAGCTGAGACACGAGTACAGTTTAAAAGCTTATTAGTTAAACTGCCTTCATTTCTATGGTCATCAAACTCTGGACAGTCAGAGAGATCACCTTCATCATCATCATCATCATCATCACCTTCATCATCATCATCATCATCATCATCATCATCATCATCACCTTCATCATCATCATCATCATCATCATCATCACCTTAATCAT
>NW_007577916.1:724277-725408 GCF_000690725.1 Stegastes partitus
GCATGAGAAACAGTGAGTGTTACTATCTCATCATAGAGCACATCTTCACGTCTTGATGCCCGCATAAAGTAAAAGCTGCATTTCTGTATCATAGGGGAGGAGGCAAATACCCGGCGTAAACTGAAAGGTCATCGCTAGTCTGCCACGAAATCAGCCGACTCCAGCCTTCACACACTCCATAACAGCAGACGTATTCTGTGAAGCGTGACTGAGCAGCATGAAAGATCCAGAGTTGATCAACCTGCCAATCCTCAGCAGCTCTGGCTGAGCAATGGGAAGAGGAGAACAGGTGCAGTAGACATGAGGACTCATAATAAGCACTAATGATCAGCCGGAAGGAGGGGACGGAGGCTGTAAAACAATGAAGACAGAAAGAATGAGAAGGAAGATCAATAACCAGAACAGGACGGGGTGGAGGGCTCTCCTCGCTGACAGCAGTCATTACCATGAAGGACCAACAGATGCCACGGCTGCTGAAAGCCTAATCTGGCAATTTGCACCCCTGTCAGGTCTGTGCAAGTTCCACCAAATCAGGTGGTGCAGCTCGGCCCACCTGACACCTCTGTGTGCACATGTGGCCGACACAGAACAGTGCAGTGCGCTCACACCTAAACACACAGAGGAGGAATAACACTGCTGCACACACAACTCTGTCAGTCAGACTCTGGACAACACTGTCTGATCCATACGGGCACACAGGAGCTACACACTGCACCCACAAACCCCGACAACATGTCCGCAGGAGACAGGAAACACAACCGCTGCTTCCTATAATGGTCTGTTGTCATGAATCAGAAACCCGGGTTTGGACCCGGGGGCGGGGACGGATTCAAGTGAAAACAGGACTTTATTTAATATAAATAATAAAATGCAAACGGACCTGAACTCAAAGGAAACTGAACAAGGAATACTCATAAATAAAACAAAGGAAGGTGGAAAATACTAAAAAACACTAACTAAACAGACGATGCATGCTCTGGGTGCAGGCTGGAGACCAGAGGCAGGAGAAGACAAATTTAGTTGAACTGCATCAACTCTGTCAAGAGGAGTGGTCAAAGACCCCTCCACCCTAGTGAGGATTATATAGATGATGGATGGATGGATGGATGGATGGATGGATGGATGGATGGA
>NW_007577917.1:0-19642 GCF_000690725.1 Stegastes partitus
GCTGTAATACACAAACCAAGTCAGGAGCAGAACTGACAGGTGTGTGTGATTAAATTATGCATCATTTAGTCATAACATTATCATGACCTTCTGACAGAGAGCATAAAAGAAGTTGTAACACACATCATATTTAACTGACGTCACTTTCAAATAACAGCCCTGAAGCAAGAACGTCTAATTTAGCTCCAAATCTTTTTCACTTGACTCCTCTCCTCTCCACTTGTCTCTTCCTTTGCGTGCATCGCCAATGGGAGGGTCGTAGAGGCACGGTGAGAAATCGAGGATGTACAAAATCAGAAGGGAATTATGGGTCAGTTACCTTGAAGCGCATTTTGGTGGCACTCTCTCAGCTGCTTCCATAAGTTTTCAAAGAGATCAGGTGGTAGGGGCGTCCCACTACTCTGTCCGGGGCTGCTCATCCTCCATTCACGTTCAAAACTCTCCACAAGCTCCTCTCTGCCGACAAAACTGAAACAGAAAATGTTTGGTGAAGTATCTTTCCACTTCGTACTCTGAGTCTCAAACACCATCGAGCTATTAAATTTGTTGACTAAAAACTTTAATCAACACCATGGACATGATGCTACATGTCATTACAACTTTTTGACCCATCTGTTATGGGTCAGTGTGTTAATTCAGACAGAAATTAGAAAACATGTTGCTACACTATCTCACATTTTGTTCAATCTTCAGAAATTTGTTCACAGGCTCCAAGTTCTATACAACATTTTGGCTGAAATTTGAGATTCTCATGTTTTTTCCAAACCTGAGAATATCTCTATTTTGAATTACCCTTATTTTGGGTTCAGTATCTCAAGAACTATAATTCCCACCGTCGAGAAATTTAGTGAGGACACAGAGGAAACTGTTGTCAACAAATCCAAATGGTGAAAAGGCTCTAAAAGAGGCCAAATTGTTAATTATTGACAGTTTACATTGAAAAACAATGTGCAGAAACTCACAGTGAAGGTGGTACTGGGGCCCCATACAGTTCCCGTTATTGTATATATAGCTTTATATCCATATTTAAAACTAATAATACAGTCTTTGGTCAACATTTGATCAACCTTTGAGATCTTTAACATTATGTGTATTGAACCATTAAATGGCTTTCCAGGTGATTTGTGGGTGAAAACACAAACCTTTCCAGGCCTGAAAACATATAGAATCTATACAATTCAGTCAAAGATATATTACACAGACATTTACACTATAAATCCTTCTTGTGATGCTTTGTTATGCTAACCTAAATTTGCCAGCATGTACATTAAATGTTAAATGACTGCCTAGTTTACCACGAACAGCTGATATAAGCTTCCTAAACATGCTAGCACAACACAATTCATTCAATCAATCATTTGTTGTTTCTCTGCTTTAAGTGGAAGCTTTAAAAGAGCTAGCTGTTAGCTTGTACTGCTGCCTCTACATATTCTCATCCACCACTTTGACAACTGTACACACACACACACAAAAAAAAAATCATTATCGCTAAATACGGCTCATAACATGCGATGAGTTCACGGTAAAAGGAGCAACAAACGGATTCAGACTTACGTCAAAAGGTCCAAGTAAAAGCAGAGAGATAAACAGTAAGCTAACGTTTACATGTAATTCACTGCTCTACTGTTTTGACTTCTTATGAAAATCTAAATTCGCGGGCCGTGTTGCATCCTGGGAAGTCATCTTCTTCTTCTTTTTTTTTTTAACTTGTTCTTCTTCTACATGCAGCGGAGGCGCTCTGCTGCCACCCACAGGCCATTTGTAGAATTACACCGACACAGTACAGTCACTCAAATGTATACATACGCTTTCATGAAAGAAAAGGCAAAATTAACAACAGTAACTCAAATAACTAGAAACTGAAAAAAGTACTAATAAATAAAAATTTGTTAAATTGTAATTTAGTGAAATAAGACGTTTCTTTTGAATTGTGGTTGAAGAGAGTAATTAAAAAAATTAAAATGTCCTGGACAAATTAGAGCACTTTGCTGATGAGCAGTGTTGTTGTTCAACAAAATATTAGTTTATGGGCCCCATCATGCTTGTTTACTTGTGTGTTTCTTGTTTGTTAGTTTTTTTTTAAATATTGCTGTTAAACCACAATTCAAAAGCAATGTCATGATGTTCGTTACATTTTTATTTATTAGCAGTGACAGCTGTTTTTCTCCCTTCTTTCTCTTCGAGTCCAGCAGTGTGGATAAACCCAATTGCAGGTTTTCTTCATTCATACAGGTAGATCACATTTATAATGCACCATCTACTATTTTATAGCTTGTTTTCCAACAATAAACTGCTGCTATATATACCACAGATCCCCTCTATGTTGTGTAGTATGCCAGGTTGTGTAGTGTTAGAACTGTATGGCTAAAATATGATTTAATACTTGATTAATTGTACAAACCAGCCACTGGACATGGCAACTGAGGTTGTATTGATACGATTCTCCTTGAGCAAATATTGTAGCTTCAAATCCTTCTTTTTTTGTTTTTTAAAGTAGATTATTGTCACAAAGCCCTTGAGGCTCAATACAAGTGAAATAAGATAAGCATGATGATTTTATTCAACCATATCTGTAGCAGCAGGAAGGCACAAATCTGAAATATCCTTCTACAAATTCCAGTCGATTTTAATATTATTTCTTTCTTACGACTGGGGAAGGGGCTGTGTTTGCTCCTGTGTGTTTGTATCCAATAACGCAGAACAGAAAATAGTGGTTATTCTTATATTTGTTTTTATTTTTGGTCTTTCTTTAGAATACAAAACAGGAACCAAAATCACAAAAATAACATTTACAAAACAGATCATTTAACTGAGGTGACTGAGGCAACATAGAAAAGCATGTCTGAAACAGTGATACTGGTGGGTTAGCCTGGAACCTTGAGGTAAAACAGCGAGCAATGTCAAAAGGTCCAACATCTTCACAAACTGTTTTTTGAATTAGTGCCTTCGTTCAGTAGTGCTATTCACAAATGGAGTTTAACAACATCATGTTTTCCTATCATGTCCACAGTTAGCAGTGATTTACTGATGTAGTGCTTCAGACCTACCTAAGAACAAACTGATTATAGTGACATGTAGGTCGAGACTTCTAAGCATGTCGCACTGTATGGCACCATTTTCAATGGTTTCTATTTTAATCTATGTTCATACACGCGCACAGACACTCACACACAACACTGTTCCTCCTCATTCACTCTCTTTAAATGGGTGCAAATGATTTCCAACAACTTCCTCTGTCTGTTCCCCACCAAGAACACTTCTGGCTAAAGTTACTGAATAGTTTTAACATCAATATCACCCGAGCAGGAGCTGCTTCAGACTTTTTTCTAAAATGCTTAACAGGGCAGGAAAAGTAAGAACAGAGTGATTAAGTGCTGGAATGGCCGTCAGTCAGAGGCACGAACTCAAAAGTCCCATCTTTTTTTTCCTAAAATACAAAAATGGTAAGACATAATGCAAACACTGCATCACTGAAAGAAACCATAAAAACCTAGCGTCACTGACCTAAACACAAAGCGGTGAAAATAGTACAGTTTGGTCTGCGCTTGGTTACGCAGGTATGTTTTTGCATGAGCGAACGTTTCTTGTCTTTTCTTCTTTCACATTTAAGACATGGTCACTGGTGATTCAGCATTGCAGATTATTACTTCTTTTTTTCGTTTCTTTTTTATTATTTTTTTTTTTTTAGTTCCTTTGGATGTGTGCCTTTTGTTGAATTTGCATCTGTCACAGCAGGTAGATTGAGCTAGCATTACTTCATATATCTATATATACACATGCATTCAACATCATATGTATCCCCCAAATTAAAAAACAAAACAAAACAGAAAAAACAAACAAAAAAAGGTAACTATTCCAAACTCCCTTTTCACCACTTAAGAGTTTAAGCTATAAAAACCTGCATGACAGTCCACAAAAAGTTTTGCATGGAGGCTTTGCAGTTTGATGTGAGATATGCAGCAGGTTGTCGAGGTGCTGGCGCTGGGGGTGTGGCATGGAATGCAGCCTTATTCCATCAGGAGGGGTCATGGGGATGGGCCTTTTATTCACCCCCTCCCTGTCCGAATGGGCCTCTTTCTATGTAGTTGGGTTTTAGATTCACATTATGCTGGAAGAAGAGTAATCGGTTGCGGACGCCGCCGGGGCAGGTCTTCACCAAGAGCAAAAAACACTGGAGTAGAGTGTGAATGCATATCTACCATCTTCTAACCTGCAGGGAGAATAAAAGGCGTAAATACAACCTTAAAGCTGCGTGTATTTTTGCACGTAAGCGTCTCCGTTCGTCGTACTCACGCTTCCCTCTCTTCACCACTGCGGGGGCACGTAGCTGTAGCTGGGTGTGCCAGGAGGCCGATACGTGGGCATCGTGACCGGGTGGGGGGCAACAGGCGCTGGTGATGGAGTTGTCAACAAAGTTCCTGAGGAGCAGAGCCGTACATATAAATCATGCATTTTGTATTCAATATGAAAAAAAAAACAGACTAAAGTGATGAATCGCTCACCAGCTGACATAGCCATGGTGGTGCCAGCTACCATCCCCATGGCGACACCGTTGGGGCGGGGAGGAGGGATGGGCGGGGCGTACATGGCCGCGGGCATCCCATTGGGCTGGACCACCGTCGTGTGATGGATAACATGAGGCGGCGCAGCATACAGCGGCTGTGTGTAGTACGGGCCTTGCTGTTGTGAAGGTATTAGTGCCTGGAACAACAAGTACAGCACCGCAGTGAAGTCAAACAGGATAAAGAGAAACAAGCGAGCGTTTTAATACCACCACCGAGGGTCTAACTCACTGACCTGTGCATAGGGGTTCTGTTGGGGGTAGGTGCTCCTGACAGGGTACACAGCAGCAGGGTAGGGGTTTGGTGAGGAGGAGTACGGTGGGACAGTCCCTGTGTTGGGAGAGCAGGACATTTTGAACGGAGTGCCCGGAGCGTAGCCTGCAGAGAGAGGAAGACGCCCTGCATTAGTGCTGTTTAGTCAGGATTTATAAGTCCTTCTACTCAGTAAACAAAGACTTCAATCAGTCCAGTTAGAATATTTTTTTTACAATCTTGAACAGATGCACAACACACAGAAGTACAAGTACAGTATCCATTCTTATCTTATATTTAGTTCAAATAAAAATCTAATCATTTCTAGTTAAGTGCAATCAGATCCAAATCATCTGGGAGGTGTTCATGACTTCATTCTCACCACTGGAGAAGGCTGGGTTGGCTCCTGCATAGACGTTGGGAGTGTATGCTGGGGCAGCTGTCGCGTAGCCAACAGGGAATCCAGCTGCCGTGACCACAAACAGAAAAACAAATTCAATGCTTTCCTTGGCTTTGGACTGTTTTCTTGTATTTAGGACATAAGTTTAAACCACTATAGTAAACACATTGAGTTACCTGGGTAGCCCAGACCCTTGGTGTTGGTGAAGGGGACCCCTGTTGGTGCAGGGCTGTAGACCGGATTCATCGTGGCTGCCTTTTCACAGATGCTGCGATGAAAGAAGCAAAGAAAATATGAATTAAAGAAGGTGCTGCAAAGTAAATGATTTAATATAACTAATTAGGAATATTTGACATTTGATGCAAAGACCATCTGCGGAAATCCAACACAGACTGTTGTGCTACCAGAACTCCTCCGGTAGAGCTCCATGGGATGGATGGTTTGATAATTCTTTAAAACGTCAACCTTCTCTGCTTCCATCATCTTAAATGTTGATATTTTCCTTTTTTTTGCACTCTTCTGACAGTGAGCTGAATATATTTGGGTCGTGGACAAAACAAGACATCAAAGGACGTCATCTTGATTTCCCGGCATTATTTTTAGACCAAACAACTAATTAATTAATCAAGAAAATAATCAACAGTTTAATGAACAATGGAACAATTGTTATTGGCAGCCCTGTTAATGAGACTGCTCACTGATAAAGTGACCTTTGCATTTGGGACTGACCAAAGAATGTTGAATGTCTTTGTTTCAGGTTGCTGGAGTTGGGTCATACTGATAAATAACTGCTCCAAAAGAGGCTGTTTGCTGGCAAAAACCTTTGTGCAAAACCTTAACAGCATAACTTGGTTTGTTTGCCTTATTTTAGACAGAGGCTCCATGCTTTCCCAACTATAACTCTATTAATAGGCCTCAGTTACTGGAGCTCTCCCAAGTGGAACAGGATAGATTACATCTCCACTTATGCCCCAAAAAACCTGAGATCAAACCGTCTGTTATGGCAGCACTTAACATCGACTAGAACCGGTAAAGGCAACACAAACGTTGCAGTGGAGATATAATTGTTCTTCTCACTCTGGGCTGTCGGGGGCTCATATAAAACGACCTTGATCGGTCGCATCACTTTTGCTTCTTCACGCTCTGATCACACATTGACCCACAAACTGAAATGACAAGGGGCGTGTGATCAGATACCTGGCATATTAAACATGGTGTCACACAGCTTCATCACTGCAGCAACACTACAGTAGGCTTTTGCCTACAAATTCCATTCAATAAACACCTCAGCCTTTCAGCGTTCATTGTAATTGGATATCATTTCAGCATCAGTACTGTGTGTATTCCTAACAGCCACATCGCAGGAACTCAAATACATCAACTTCTTGTGTTAACACATAATGAAAACCTGCATGTTTCTCACTTCCCATGACTAATCTACCACACAGGCTTGTTTGATGTAAAACAATTTAGTCATATTTTAGGTATATTGGATACAACCCCCCCCCCAAAAAACCTGCATTTACAACTAAAATGACTATTAATGTGGATGTCTTTCTCAGTGTATTACTATGTAAAGAAGGTTCCAAACTGCTTTTTTCCATTTTCTTATGCAGTTATACTATTTTAAATAAATACTCCAATCATTTTAGAATCCCAGAAAAGAGAAATATCACAATTTATTTTTCCCAATATCATGCAACTCTACTTAACATTCTTTACCACATGAGGTATAAAGAAACGGACATCCTCCCTACGCATATAGAAAGAGTTTTGTAAAATACCTTCCTGCTTTTCAGTTCAACATTTTACTTCCATTACCAGGAGAAACACCGGCTTCTGCTCCACATCAGATCTGTTGTTCTTGTCCACAGACAGAGCTGCTGTGCTGCCCTCTAGCTGTGCTTCAAATCCCATTACATCACTCTCTAAATGTGCTCATTCAAGTAAAAACCTTTACCAGTGAATGAACCACTTCTATAACGGTGGAATTACTGTCATGACAGCAAAGTGAATAAAAAAATAAATAAAATAGCAGCTCTTTGTGCAGTTATGAATACAGTACAGGTTTACATGTGCAGTGGGACTGTTACTGGAAATAACAACCTACATGTTTAAATGAAACCATCTCTGTGCATCACACACACACACACACCAGCTGTACCAGTGTGTGTTTCACCTGCCCAGGGGTGAACTAAATCTTTTGGTAGATTTAAAAAAAAAAAAAAAAAAAAAAAAAAAATCATTTTTTAACTACCGAAATTGAATAAAAATCACTGTCTTGTCTAAGTATGTATTTGTAAATTATATCTTTTATGTATACAGATAACTCTATATATGCATATGCACATAACATATACATAAACGGTTAATATTTTTAGTCACGTCGTACGCATGTCGTCATGACAGTTCAGTTTTATCGCACATACACCAAAACACAAAGTAGGCAGGAACAGTGCAAAGCAATCCAATACGTAAATGTCTTTTTAACAAAAGCATTGCTCACTTGTTTACTTGTGAGCTTATTTTTCTCCAGCTCCTAATAACACCAAGGTCTCCGTGTATTTTCTTAAAGGTGACGTTGCCTGCAAAAATAAAGATGGCAACCTTTAAGTGGAAGAATTTTGAAAGGTGAACGTAGCGGGGCTTTGTTATCTTCAGCTAGCTTAGCCCACAAGCTTCACAAAACTGCACCACCTGCGGCTAGCGAGGCGTGTTCGCCGTCGCAGGTAGGCTCCGGTGTGCAGACTGACCCGCTAATCACCTGTCTGACCGCGCAAAACCGCCGGACTGTCCCCGGACAGCAGACAGATGGGGACAGCTTGTCAACAGGCCGCATAGCTCAGGAGGCAGGCAGCCAA
The DNA here is from genome assembly GCF_000690725.1 of Stegastes partitus. Lineage (NCBI taxonomy): Eukaryota > Metazoa > Chordata > Actinopteri > Pomacentridae > Stegastes > Stegastes partitus. The sequence goes on from NW_007577917.1 coordinate 8,076, forward strand.
ACAGCTGTGTCCCGCAGTACCGCCTGTCCCAGCAATCAACATCACTCACAAACCCTCGGATTTTTATAATAACCCACAATAACTTACCGATAACAGTTTTCACCGTCCGTTAGTCTCCTCCTCTGGTCCTCTGCTGTAAAATGAAATTTTAGCTAGCTGGTGTTTTGCTCCCAGATGCTTTGCTTAACTCTTTTGAGCACACCGTCACTTCCGTGTCACGTCACGTGGTCCGCGATAATAAAATACCACTTTCTTTTCTTTATATTTTCCTAACGCAGTGTGTATTTTTGCTTTTTATATTTAACCTAAAGCTTTTTTTTCTCAACAAACAAAAATTCGAATTATGAATTTTAAAAAAATCATATAATTTCTAAGTAAACAATGGCATCATCTAACACAGTTCACATAATCGGTGCTGGGTTTTTTTACTACACAGTCGCCACTTTGTGACATTGCAGCGGTGTAACGTTCAATATCGTAACACTGCAACATTGGAGCGATCCTCTGTGAGCTCATTAATATGTCTGCTCTGCGGTCCTTGCAGGCAATAAAATATATTTCACCTGAGCTTGGCGCTTTGTTTTATATAGTATCATTTGAACACTGCATTTATGTGGTTTTGTGGCACATTTCAAATAACTCGTAGTATTGCAAATAAATTTCCATGTTTTGTTGACACCAGCGAAATGAGTGTATTGGCTCTTCCAGGACCTTGACGCATCGTTTCCATTCAGCCATTGAACTGGGAAGAGTCGGGTCCATACTGTTGTGGTTTTACTGCGACCTACGTGTGGTTTTATAGGTAAAATGTTGCTATTTAACTTATTTTAGGAGTCATCCTACGGTGTAAGGTGCAACTCTTCGGTCGGCTGGTGTCGTCGGTCCACAGCAGGGCTATAATGTCTGGAGCGGCCGGTGGGGGAGGAGGCTCCTCCTGTTTGGGCGCAGCAGCGGCTGCCAGTTGCAGCTCCGCCGGCTCTCCCTACGCTGCTGCAGCCGGGGGAGGCGCAGGGGTGGCCGGGAGGCTGCCAGCCCGGGTCCTGGAGCACATTTTCTCCTATCTGGAGCTGTCTGACTTGATGGGGTGCGAGCTGGTGTGCTGGCACTGGAATAATATCCTCGCGGATGAAAACAGCGAGGTGTGGCGCAGCCTCTGCAGCCGGTCTCTGAGCGATGAGGCTCTGCGGTCAGACATCCTGTGCAACCTGCCCACCTACAAGGGGAAAGTAGGTTCAGCACACTGGCACACCTGTGTTCTCTGGGGCCGAGTGGACGGTGATTAATGACGAACTCCGTTCAAAAATCTGCCTGTTTAGTGGCGCTGCAGCTCTGCTAGCACGGAACATGAGTGTCAACGTGCTTCTCATTATGAATCCATAAACTGTATTACTGTATGCCGGAAGACTCTAATGAGTCTTTACTAATATTTTATAAACAGATATAAAGGAGAAAAAATAGCTGTCTTTTTTTCTACAGATCCAAAATAAATGGGCAGATTCTTGAATGGCGTTTGGTGTACAGTTGTTTTGAATGACACTGAGCAGATAAAACCAGGTCCACATGAGATAGTGGTCCTCTGTTTTATCACTGGAGCCCTGAGTGGGGTTATCATTGTTGCATAACTGTGTGTACGTTGGCCCACAAGAAGCCAAACCTGTTTTTGAACCAGTCTGTTAATGGGACTGTGTATAGGAACTCAGTATTTCTTAGAGACACTTGGAGGTCCCCCAGATGTTGCTATAAAATACCTGAATCCAGTTTTACATTTTAAAGAGAAATCTTGTTCTTCTGCTCTGTATGGTTATTAAACTAAGTCTGAATGTTTGGATTCATTTATGTCACAACATAACACAACATAAATCCAGCACAGTGTCTCATCTAGTTGTGCCAAAATGCTTTTCTAACAGACAGTGTTTCACCATTAACCATAACAGCTGTAATATACCTGATCGATCACCTGTCCTCCTCTACAGCTCAAGGCCTTCCAACACGCCCTGAGCTCCCACGACTGCTCACGCAACGTTTATGTGAAGAAGAACGGCTTCACCCTGCATCGCAACCCCATCGCCCAGAGTACAGACGGCGCACGTGGCAAAATTGGCTTCTCAGAAGGCCGGCATGCCTGGGAAATCTGGTGGGAAGGCCCTCTTGGCACCGTGGCCGTGATAGGCATTGCCACAAAGCGGGCGGCGATGCAGTGCCAGGGCTACGTGGCCCTGCTGGGCAGCGACGACCAGAGCTGGGGCTGGAACCTGGTCGACAACAACCTGCTGCACAACGGGGAGGTCAATGGGAATTTCCCGCAGTGCAACAATGCACCCAAATACCAGGTAGGAGCCTTGTGTGTATGAAGTAGCTTTGAAATTGTTTTGTGTTTGTGTGATCCAACACGTGCTCATGCTTGTCCACAGATCGGGGAGAGAATACGAGTGATCCTAGACATGGATGACAAGACGTTAGCCTTCGAGAGGGGTTTCGAGTTTCTCGGAGTAGCGTTTCGTGGACTGCCCAAAGCCTGCCTGTTCCCCGCCGTGTCTGCAGTGTACGGCAACACTGAAGTCACCATGGTGTACCTGGGAAAACCTCTGGACGGCTAGAAGCTGAGCCACCGTTCCGTTAAAACTTCCAAGCTCCCCGGTGTGTGTGCAGGACTTCCTCCGTCACCAGACCGCTGAACCCTGTTTGTTGTACACTTTCCAGGTTTTTGGAGGCTAAGTGGTCATGTTTCTTCCAACCAGAATAACTTTATTCACACGAACAAAGAGGACTGTCGGCATTTCTACTTCAACGTGAACCCAGACTGGACTGGACAAACCGCAGGGAAAAGGAATGTGTGGTTGACCGACATAAACACGTGGAACTTGTCCACTTTTACAGTTTAGCTGCTGAGCTGTTTCACTCACAGGTCAGGGGAACATTATTTAACGTCATGCAATTCAGACTAACAGCGCTGAACATTTACTTGAGATTTTACGTCTGCTTGAACGAGGCCAAAACTACTCTAGACTGTGGCAAATACTTTAAGATATCATTTTAACGAGCTGTTATCAATAGTTATCTGTCGTATGAGTTAATGGAACCAACTCATTGTGGATCAACGCGGTTTAGCTGTAATCGATGACTGGAGTATGACGACTTTACGCCAAACCAATGTGACATGATGTTCTGTTCTGATATGGACGACATGCAGACCAGCTGTCGTGCACGTGCATGGATAGCGGTGTATGAACTGAAGCATCTCCCCGTTTAAAATACTCACCCAGTAATGGTGGATACTATACCTGTAACATGTGTGTCCTTTTTAATGTGCTATTGTAGTATTACACATTATTTATTTCTCGGTTTTATCCATGGTACTATAGATTGTGTACGGTTCAAAGACCTGAAAATAAAGTCTACAAGGTGCCACTCTTAGAATAAAGGTGCTTGTTTTGTTTTATTTTTTTTTTTTATTTTTTTTTTTATTGAGGAAACAGAAATAGAACTAAGAACAGGAACAGCTAAGAACAACAACATAGCATCTTCATAACATAAGACAAACTTTATTTGTCACATACACAATTATACACGGTACAATGTGTAGTGAAATGTGTTTAGTACCTGCATCCAGCTGCAATAAAAAATAAAAATAAAATAAGATACCTCAAATGCTCAAGAAATATATATGCATAGATAAATAAAATAAAATCTAATCTAATAAAGCAAATGTAACATGTGCTGTACAAGGTGCAAAATATTTAAAGGTGCCAGTGTGTAGTGCATCACAGTCCAGTTTAAGGCTCAGAGTCGAGCAAACAGATGACCTGAGGGAAGAAACTCTTCCTCATTCTCTCAGTCACAGTCTTTAGGCAGCGATAGCGTCGGCCTGACGGCAGCAGGGAAAAGAGGGACTTTCCAGGATGGCTAAGCTGCTTCAGGATCTTCATAGTCCTTGACCTGCATCGTTGGGTGTAGATGTTCTCTGGTACTTTGTCCTGGCCCTCAGCTCATCCAGCTTGTTCTCCAAAGACTGGACATTGGCTCGTAGGATACTTGGCAGAGGCGTCTGGTGTCTCTTGTTTCCTTTGGGGCCTTTTCCGTGACCTGGAGCCTGCGCGTCCTCCATTGTTGTTGTTGTCGGCTCCCCGCAGAATGACCTGAGGCCAAGCCGGGTCCAGAGAAAAGGTGGCAGGAACACAGTTTAAGTGCCGTATTCCTATGTTTAGGAGTGTCTCCTTGTCGTATGTGCGACAACACAGCACAGGCGAGCTTAATAAATTAAAAATAAAAAGTAAAATCGCTATATGCAAACAGAAGGTTGGAGCAGGTACGACAGCAGCCGACCTCACCGCTGCCATCTTCGAAAAAGATAAATAAATGAATATAAAATCTGCAGCAGTCATCATTATTTGAACGGCAGCTTTACATAAAGTCAGATCTTATCGGCTCGACATGTTCTGTCCATTTTGACCAAGTTCTATAAAATTTGCAGTTTTAGTCAAAAATACACTTTTTCCATTTTGTAGTTTCTTGTATAATGTTGATCCTCCTTTCTTGGTTGCTCAGGCTCATCTTCTGGTGACGGCCTTTTTACTTAAAAGAATGTAAAGTAGTTTCTTGTCTCCACTGCTGAGGCCATCCAGGACTACGTTACCAACACACACAGTTTCAAATAAAAGGGGGAAACCATTGAGAACACAGTTAGTACACGCTGATGGATCCCAACCCAGTGCTCTGGAATAATTTGACAGCTCCAACAAACATGGAAACGGTACGCTCCTTCAGTGCCACACCTCCAACAGGCACCTCTAGCTCCCAGCTATCTTTTTTCAGGCTGCTGTAATGAAAAAATATTTTTCCAACAGAATTCATGCCAGATATTCGAACCAGTCGAGACCCACTGGATTTCACAAATGTGCTCCCAGTTCTCCTCAGTTATTCTCTTTCCCGTACCCCGCAGTATGTTGTTCTACGTGGATGCTTGTTTTAATGTGTGCGCGGCACAGATTGGGCTTTTACGACCCAGTTTGTCTGCGTACGCACAGACAGGAACTCATTTCCACTCCATGTTGCTTAAATCAGCCAATGCAGATACCCTTTTTTTTCAAAGATATGAGCACAAGGTTGTGGAATTACCTCAAAACCCAAAATAAAGACCGCACAGATACCGACTGGCCTTTGTACAGATGGCAGAGAAAGAAGAAAACAACTCCACTGTGTGAGCTGTCACCACCTCTTCAGATCTGGATCATTCAGATAAACAGAAAGCTGCAGCGGGAGCATAGATTTGGAAAAGGAAAAACAAAGAATGTGAACATATAAACCTCCTCCCCCTGCAGCTCTTCCCTCTACTGTAACCGCCACCGTGTACTTCTACTACATTCGGCTGAATTTTGCAACCCGGCAGGCCGTTCTGACCCACGATCCTCTGCACGGTTACATCACACACTTCGAGGTCTCTTGAGCAAGTATAAATAACCTTGAGCTGCTGAGAGCGAACAGGCAGGTCGCAGCTCATGTCACATGAAGGTCAAAGCTTAAGGCGCAATATTTTGATGAAGCATGAAACAGTTTAGTGAGAGCAGCTGGAGTATGAACTAAACTAAAAGAAGTATGAGATTTGGAATGCAGACATTAAAAGTCAGCAGCTTAGCCCAGGTTTTAGAAACACACTCTGTCAGTGAGAGTCCTCTGTCTAACCCACTGTGTCTCCACATCCTGTTCTTATGTATCTGATCGGTGAGAAGCCCTCTGATTGGCTGAAATCTCCCCGTCACAGACTACATTAAACTAAAATGGAGCCAAAGAACATGCAGAAGTCTAGCTTCCTCTCACATCATGTGAAATATGACACGCTGAAAATCTAGTGTGGAATTTTTGTCCATGAATGTCAAAAAATATCGCCTACACCAGCTTTAAATGTTCCTCAATGTGCTGAGAAATTAGACTTTCTTTATTGTCATTGCACAGAAACACAATCGTGAATCTGGCAATGAAATGTCGTTGCTTGGCTACCAGAGTACACAGAACTGTAACCTGTGAGGCAGTAATTTGTTAATAAGTACTGTAAACTATAACTATAAATATATCTGTATATATAAAAGTAGTGCAAGGTTTAAAAAAAAAAAAGAGATAAATATAAAACAGAATAAAAATAACAGTGTCGAGACTATATATATATGAAATATTTCTCCTTATGTACGCAGCAGCACTGTCCCACATATTGCACAGATAATTAAACAGTCCGGGGAAATGTCATTTAATCATGGACCTAAATAAACAATTTGAAAAACCCACTGACGAAGAACAGGGCTGAAAACTGAGCTGTTTTTCTCAACCCATGAAAAGTTGAATTGTTTACAGGAGCAAAATAACATCTGTATACAGGCGCTACTATCATATATATGAGATGAATAACTCCCCATATATCACAAGTACACTGTGCTGCTAATATGGTATAAATGAATGAAATAAAAACATGCAGCTCAAAGTGTGCAGCCAGAAGAGTAGCTCAAGGCTTTCCATTCATATGTTTTAATCCACATAAGAGGACGGAGACTCATAAGGACAGCAGGCGGTGTTGATGCAGAATAAGGGGAATGACCTGCAGTCCCCCCTCCAGCCCCGAGCAGCAGAACGAGTGCATTGACAGAGGTTTTTTTTTTTTTTTAGCAGATCAATCCTGCCTGACTCAATGATCTTTATCTGACTGAGATTTGTGCAAGTTAGACTGCATGGCTCCGACGACGGCTCTGAAGTATCAATATCGTATCTGTTCAGCGTATTGATAAACCCATGGTGCTGTCCGTGGTGCTGAAGGAGCAGATCTATAATATAATCTACTATATGAAGCCTGAATTTTCCCCCTTGTTCACTTTTAAGGCTCCTGAACACATCTGATGAAGTGACGAGTCCTCACCATCACATCAGGCTTTTTTCTATTACAGCTCCCCCACCAGGCAACGCTCTGTCTCCTGAACTCAAACACACGAAGTCTGACGCTTCTTCACAATCGCTTCTTACAATATTTCTCTTAGTTTTTATTAATATTTCTTATTTATTTTATCTTTTTCAGTTTTTGCTCTGTCTGGGCCTTCATGTCCTTTTACCTGCACTAAATATTGTTTTAAAACCAGTTTATTATTAATATACATCATATACGCTATAGAGTAATGGCACCTTCAGGGTCACAGTAAACAGTAGGAATGAACAAAACACCCCAGATAGACGCTGTAGCAGACTAAACCACCTCTAAAAGGGGACTGCAGCTACAGTTTTACTACAGATGCTTGGTGTAACAGGTGAATCTGAATCTAGGAGTAGAAAAAGTCAGATCTGACTGAGGAAACTGACCTGTAGTGACCGGCCTGTGCTGAGCTGTTCACTTTTCTATTTTGTGTTTATTGGAATTTAGACCCAAAAAAAAAAAACCAAGGATGTGAGTCGTGAACTTTAAAATGCTCCTACTTGTCGTGTATTGTGAGAAGCATGAGAAATTCCTTTTACATTAGTTTATTATAACATTTGGGCACCCTCCTGTTTAAAAATAATATCAAATCAGCTACTGTTTAAGGCTTTATATTAAATTTTGTTTGACAGGTTGATTGCATTTTGAATCAAGCAATGATTATGAGTGTTTTAGTGTCTCTTAATTCTTTTTCAGTTTAATTCATACCAAGTAATGTCAGGTTATTCTAAGATACTACATGTTTATATGCAGTGTACAGCATGTGACCTGCCTAGTTATGTTAAGATTAGCGTAAAAGCAAATCCTCAGCCGTGACAGTGGCTCCAGTGTTGGTCTCAGGCTCAGTCACTTCACCACTGTCCATCCATCCATCCATCATCTCTACACCTTAATCCTCACCAGGGTCATGGGGGGCTGGAGTCTATCCCAGCTGACTCAGGGTGAAGGCAGGTTCACCTGGACAGGTAACCAGTCTATCACAGGGCTACACTTAGAGACAGACAACCAAGCACACTCACATTCACACCTACGGACAATTTAGAATTAACCTCAGCATGTTTCTGGACTGTGGGAGGAAGCCGGAGAACCCGGAGAGAACCCACGCTGCATGAGGAGAACATGGAGACTCCACGCAGGAAGATCCCGGATGTCCTCACTGGGACACAAACTAGCAACCCTCTAGCTACGAGGTGACGGCGCTCACCCTACTGGAACTACTTGATGAAAGTGTTAGATTCGTGGGCCCTCATCTAGTGCCACCATCAGGTCAAACTGTAGTTTGCTCAACACTTCCTGTATGAACAAATACTGGTGGAAACCCATGCAAGAAATCGTGGTGTCATCTTTGCCTCAGACCTGAAATTTTACAGATTAACTCCGTGGTGAGATGGTGTGTTTAACTGAGCAAAAATACCACATTAAAATCCTCTGACTCACTAGCACTGTGACTGCTGCATTTATCTTCTCGGTTCGATCATTACAACTCCTTGGATCAGGGTATCGGTCAGTCCTCACTGTCTCGTCTCTGCTGCTGCTACCAAAAAACAGCATCCACACACTGGCTACTTGCTGATGTCTTTTGTTCTTGTTCATAAAGCCATGCATGCATCTGGTTACATTTCTCTGCTCTATCAAAGCCTCGTAGATCCTCAGAACAGCTGCTGTTCACTGCTGCATGATCAATAACGGTCAGTAAAGGAGCTCTTTGCAGGAGCAGCAGTTCCAAAGCTTCAAAATGTAAATGTTCTTCCTCCATTGGCACTTTAGAAAAAAAATCTCCAGCTGTGCATGTTTTCAATGGCTTTTGGTTGTTAATAGTTTTGTATTTTATGTTTATTTTATTTTAAATTTTGATCTTAGAAGTTGTTATCCTATCCTTTTTTTTAAATACAGTATTATATATTCATATTATTTTTGCTTTATAAATTGACTTTTTCCTCATTTTTATCCTGCACATATTTCTGTCGTTGCAGCACTTTGGTCGGCTCTGGTTGTTTTATAATGAGCCACATAAAAAAAACAAGACTAAAAACATTCTTATTAGTTGTGTTTAATGTGTTTGAATGCTCACGCTCAAAAATATACTCAGAAGATAGTCAATTAGTTGCCAATTATTATGTTATTTGCCAATTATTTTCAGTACATTTTAAGAAGAAAAAAAGTCTAAATTCTTTTCTATTTTCAGGTTTCTTTCCTACTTTATGACAGTAAACTGAATATCTCTGGTCTGCAGACAAAACAAAACATTTGAGGACGACATCTTGGGCTTTGGGAAACACTGACTGACATTTTATTGATCGTAAACTTAACGATTAATCAAGAAAATAATCGACAGATTGATCAGCAATGGAAATGGTCCACTGCTCACCAGCAAAGTGCTCTAATTTGTCCAGGACAGTCTTTATTTATTTATTTATTTTATTATTCTTTTTAAGCACAATTCAAAAGCAACATCATATTTCACTAAATTCTAATTTAGCAAATTTTTATTTATTATTACTTTTTTCAGTTTCCAGTTATTTGAGTGACTTATTGTGAATTTTGTGCCTTTTATTTAATGGACAAAGGGTGTGAATACATTTGAGGACGACTGTATATCTTTGTGGTGCATCACAATCACCACGGTTACAGGAAAAGGCCTCCGACGTGTCACAACGTACGGCGTGTCGAAAACAGGAAAGCAAAGCAACGGTCTTCCGTCAGCATCGGCGCTAACTGGAAGTGGATATCCTTAAAGAGCACAGAGTGTGACCTGAAAACCTAAATGCCCTCCTGTGAGCGTGCCCTCTAAACCGGAGCGCTGTCAGCTTCCCTTTGCTCGCATGGAGGCTTCAAACGCAGCCTTCCTTCACATTGTTTAACTCAGATAACCTCGAAGCAGTCGTTTACAGCATTGTCATGCCTCGTCTTGCTGTTCTCTATTAATTATTTATGCGGCTGATACAACAGTGACTCAACCTATATTCAGATGAAAGGCCTCTCACTGCTGTAAACACGGTGCGCTCTGGGTGAATACTGGACGATGCACTTTACATTTCAGCCGCAGCTCGCTTTGAAATTTACAGAATCACATCAGCGTGACTCATAGCTCTGGATAAACAGACACAAGTGCGGCACACAGAGAAATCTTAACCTTCATCAGCTGGAAGGCATCAGAGTGCCGGACTTCTATAGACGATTGATTGAAAATGTGCTGCCGGTGCTAAGAGCTTGGCTACCTCGCTTCTCTGTCTGAGTATCTGCTAATACTCTCTAGTTTCTGTCCCTGAACGTCTGTTTTTCCTCGGACTTGTCTGTCAGCGCCAGCCTCTCCGTCCCTGATACTTTTAACCGTGCTGTCTCCGGACTGTGTTCTCTAATTGCAGCATCCGTCCGTCAGGCTGCCTGTCTGGACCTTCTGCTGCTCCATTAAACCTGCTGTTTGATGGCAGTAATTACAGCTCATCATGTGAGAGAGGACAAGCAGGGCGGCTAATGTGTTCTGAAGGTTTGCTCATTTGTGACCTTCTCTGGAGACAGTTTGGGATAAATGTTGTTAAATCAGGTGTTTTTTTTTTTAAAGGGCATCAGTGAAGCAGAGGGTGAACTCAGAAAAGCCTTCAGTGGGATTTAAGTGGATTTTTGTTCATTGCTTCTTGCTGCATAGTCCTGCATACACAGCGTTGCTCAGCTTGTGGGTGTTTTGTCCTCATCTGAAGGAGAAGAGACGCTCACCAGGGTCATTGGGGGCTGGAGTCTATCCCAGCTGACTCAGGGTGAAGGCAGGTTCACCTGGACAGGTAACCAGTCTATCACAGGGCTACACTTCCAAGCACACTCACATTCACACCTACGGACAATTTACAATCACCAATTAACCTCAGCATGTTTCTGTGGGAGGAAGCCGGAGAACCCGGAGAGAACCCAGGCTGCACGGGGAGAACATGGAGACTCCACGCAGGAATATCCTGGGTGTCCTCACCGGGACGTGAACCGGCGACCTTCTAGCTGTGATGCAATGGTGCTAACCACCGAGCCACCTGAATTGGAACAGCCATCTTTAAACAGAAGAGAGGATCCATCACTAATCAGATCCCTATAATGCAGTCCTGAGATCTCATTAACCCTCTTCAGGACTTTTGGGGTCTTGTGGACCCCAGGCCATTTAGTTTAGGTGACAGCTATTGTTTTTAGGTTGTTTTTTAAAATATAAAAGAGGGACATTTGTCATGCATTTGGAACCAAAAATACGTCAACTTATCAGAAGATGTATTGAACATATAATATAGAAGTCTATAATGAATACCAGCAAATGTTTTGCACATATTCTTTGTTGGGCTCCAATGGACCCTGAAAGACCTTCTACGTATGAAAGTCCTGAACAGGGTGAACACCTTGAGACATCCCTCACCTGGCAGTTCAATAACTATCCACACATCGGGGCACTTCAGTGTCGGCTTGTTAACTACAACAAAAAAGATCTGAGACTCCACACCAGTCAGTTACAGTTACTGGAGCACTGAGGGTGAACTGGTGAACGACAAGAGACACACTATGATAAAGCACCTGTTTCTTTTTTTGTTTTTTGTTTTTTTTTTACTTGTTTGCTTTATTTATTCATTTATTTTTATTTTTTTAAATG
>NW_007577917.1:20026-24260 GCF_000690725.1 Stegastes partitus
GATTTAAATATACTGTGACGACATAACTGTGATCTCATTCTTACAATATTTTACTGCATCTTTAAAGAAAATCTTTCCTTAAAAAATGAGCTGCAAACATGCAAAAAACTCCTGGCTTCTGTCTGAGTTATCTGAAGTACTTGGTTGATATTTAAACATAAAATGTAGTCGTGTCTTTACATGATGCAAAGTTAAACTCTAAAATCACTCTTATGGCATCTGACAGACCCAAGACTCTAAAATGATATGATTCTCCTGAACAAACACACGTCCTGTTTCCACAAGAGGGCAGCGATCGTCTGGTGCATGTAAACAGCTTCAGGCCGCAGCAGAACCTGCTCCTGTGTGATTTACTGTCACAGACAGACGCCATCCATCTTCAGATGTAAAGACATTTTAGCTTAAAATATATCAAAATAAACTGATTTGAAGGATATTAGTTTGGAGATGAATTAAATGTACTTGCTTTTGAGGAATCAGGCAAATAACGCAAAATAAAATAAATTTAACATCAACCAGAGACCCTAAGAATTCAAAGTATTCCAACATTTACGGTATTATGCTGCTGAGTCCTCGTTGCTTTTGCTCTGTCGAGAAGGAACCGCTCACATCACCCCTCACCAGTGAGGCTTGACACCTCAGCTGCCACACGGCCTCCTCAGCTCTCAGAAATAGAATGCAAATGTCGAAACCACGTCTTAATCTGGCATCTGCTGATGGCAAAGACAACGAATAGCGACCGCAGTTCACACTTGGGCTGCACGTGTTTGTAACGTTGCACAAGTGGCCAGCAAGGGCTGCTTTCACTCGATAGCCACAAGAGAATGGTCTGAGATCACATGATGAGCTACGATTAAAGCCATAAAGCTCCACCTGAAGTCCAAACAGGTGAAACACTGGCCGTCTTAGTTTAGCCAGAAAGCATTCTTTTATAGACTGTTGGTTCCAAACGAGTCAGAAACCCACGACAGATGCAAGGCAGGAGGATTTAAACGTGTTTAAATCCCATTTTTTATGCAGCTTGGAGAGACTTAAAGGTGCCCTCAAGAGGTTTTTGTGTAAAATAAGTTTCTTTCTTATGCATTGTGAGCTTTCTGGAGGTCAAACAAACACATTGAACTCATTTCCTCCAGCGTAAAACATTCACAAGGCTGATTTTCTTCTTTACTTTCTTGCACACATGCACAACAACAAACAGGGACACGTTTGGTTCAGTTTTGTGCATACGCTTCGTGTTTTTCTAACGCACAACCAAACTGTGCTTTTTTTTTTGCAAGAGTCAGAAGTGAGAGCCGGAGATGTCCTGTGTGAAAACAGGAAGGCATCACTAACTAATCAACTCTCCAAGGACAGCGCCATCACTTCCTGATTCCTAATTCCTTATTTTTGCACCAACACAAAGGAGGCACAAGCTGGAGTTAAGACAAAGGAGGTTTTATGGTGCATTCAGTGGCAGCTGGACAGCAAGAAGCATAGAAGGAAACACATGCAGTGTTCAGGAAAGACACTTAAAGTCAGCAAGAGTGTGTGTCAGGTCTTAAAGGACAGAGCTCCTGTAGCTGCAGCTGACAGGTTTGTGCAATCCAACATCTTCACCATCCTCTGAAGCGCTTCATCCAAACCATGCTGAGATGTCACCTCATGCACACTGCTGAGCTTGTGTGTATATTTGTTTTGGCTGTTGCAGGCCGAACATCAGCAGGAAGGGCGTGTGTGTGTCGAGTGGTTTCCTCTCGAGTAGCTTGGCTGATCACAACGAGCAGAGGGTGTCAAGGGTGTGTTCTCGTTGGGTTTTTGTGGTAGCAGTTGCGCTACCAGCATTAGCTGCCTATACATCAGCGCCACTTCTGAAGAAAGAAAAAAAAAAAAAAAAAAGCAGCACTTGTGCAGCTTTTGGCGAGGAGCTGTTGAGCCTGCACTCGCCTTCCTGTGGCCCCGGGCTTGAGAACCTCTGAGTGATCGAGGCAGCTTGTCCATGTGACTCGGTTTCCGTTGCCTGCCTGCTTCCGTGAATAGTAAAAAAGAAGTTTGGTGCTTCAGTCAGCTCAGAGGTAAGCGGCTGAACTTCACACGCTCTGAACGCGCTCTGCAGCAGCGAGGCAACCAGCGATATGGTCAGGGGATCAACCGTCAGTGGCTTGGGAAATCCACACCTAACCACCAGTGTAAGTAGACGTGCAAGGTGCTGATCTGGTGCTGCAGCGACACTCAGCTAAAAGGAGCAAACTAGAGCGGCTAAAATAAGAATGTTAAACTGGTCTTTGATGCATTTGCGTGAGATAGTTTAATGATGGGCTGCTTTGAGGCGCACTGTAAATCCTGCCAGGGCTGCTTTTATCACCGCACTTCTGGTAAAAATAGCGTCAGCATATCTAAAAAAAAATGCACTTTTATTAGACATTTATTAATGAATGGAACCACACCGAGTACATCTGTGCATTTCAAACCTGTCAGTGTGTTTTGCATCGTCCTAACTTGCACGTTATTCTAAAATGGTGATTTTTTTTTCGATGTCCAGTCAGAAAGAGAAAGCAATCGTCTGCAAATATATTTTCTTCAGAAAGTAAGAGCACAGTTTAGAAAATGTGTTCTGGCAAACTATTAATAACACACAGAAGCAGAACTAACAAGTGACAAAAGGGCGAAAAAATTAAATTAAAACTAAAAAGTTAAAAGAAAAAGCTTTCATTTCTTACACATACGTGTGAGAAATCATGTCATGTGAGTAAAAATTCAAGGGTTAGGAAATCTTGCAAGGCAAAAAGGAACAACCTCCATATTCTGTATGCGTCACACGGCGGTGTGAGATGAAATTAAGGACATTTTTTCACAAAGCGGCTGTTTTCAGGATGAAATATAAGCGATTTAAATCAACGTATTGGGTCCTCCACAGAGGGAAACAGGTGGCACGGCGGAGGCATGTGGGCATTTTATTCCTCCAAGAATCATGAAGTGGACGCGACATTCATGCTCATATAAATTGTGGGACGTTACAGTGTTCTTGCTGAAGAAACGCTTTAGAGTAAATCAGACAAACTGATAAAAATACTGGACTTACAGTCTGAGCATTTCTGAAATTAATTCGAAACTGAACTTTCAAAGACGAAGGAAAAAGTGTCGTCGGCGCTGCTGCTGCCTCGTTCTGCTCATTCAAAGGTTCGTTTAAGGTTAACAAACTGCTTGAACCAACTCTTTATTGTGTTTATGACACGCTAATCGCACACATGTTGTCATAACCGTGGCTTTAAACTGCAGAAGAGGACGGCTAGTGCAGGTTATGTAATCATGATATCAACAGTGAGTTAAATAATCAGATAAACAGAACTGAATACAACTTTTTTTTTTCTTTTAGATAAGTGTAAAAAGATAAAACCTCCACTTTGAGTCATCCAGAGCCTAATCCTCTGTCCTTCTCTCACCTTCTCAGCAGTGAGGATGAGAAGATGCCAGTCCACGGCCTCACTCCCATCCTGCTTGTCTTGGTACCCATGTGGACGATCGTGACGCCGGTCGCGAGTCATCCACAGCACAGCCGATGTCAGCTGGTGAGACGTCGTTCTTTCGCTTTGCATAATATTTGTCCTGAATTGACCTGTAACAGGAACGCAGGTGGAAATGTAGAGTTCATCTCATGCTGAAGGCTTTTGTTTTTGTTTTTAATAACATTTTACTTGAAATGAAATTCTAGTTGTAGGAGGAAAACTAAATGAAAATGTAGAATTTCAGTAATATTTTAATTTTTTTCATCCTCCTATACTGTGATGCTGCGTTCGGTATCAGATGTTCTGGCACCGACGCTGATGTGAACATGAAATTATATATTTTGTGAGGATAATTTTGCTTCACACAAATAGTTTTTTATCATTCTGATGTCATGCTGTACATGAGGTTTTTAGTTAGAGCTTTAATTTATCAGGAAATCCATCCAGGTCAAATCTATTTAAGTTTATTTACATTTACAAGAGTGGACTTCATGGACGACTGCTGTGGACGTTTCCTTTAGTAAAAACTCACTTTATAATAAACCATAAATAAGAAGCAGGCTTTTTATTTACACTGTGGAGAAAAAAGTCTGTAAAAAAAGAAAGAAAAAAGTAAAATCTGTGTAAATAACAGCATCTGTAAATTAGTTCTTTCTTTATCTGAAAGGGAAATTACAGTAAAACAGAGAAATTTATTAGATAGATAGATAGATAGACAGATAGACAGATAGATAGATAGATAGATAGATAGA
>NW_007577917.1:24396-82503 GCF_000690725.1 Stegastes partitus
AACAACACCTCCACATTTCACACGTTCGGGCCGGACCAGCCGGATCTTATTTCTCCTCCATATATTTAAAAATTTGATGGCTTGTGGAATAAAAGTCAGATTGGACTCGTTAGTCACACACCATGAAAGAAGAATGACTATTTGTGAAACTACAGATTTTAATGTGGACGTCGTCTATGATTCAGACAGTTTTAGCCCGTTTTTAGGTTGTTGTTGTTGTTGTTGTTTTTTACAATCAAATAAACTTTATAAACTAATTACTTACAAGACATTGTAATTTGACAAACATGAAAAATCTGTAAAATTACATTTAAGCAATGATTTACCTTTTTTCAGTCCACCTATTGTTTTTTTGTATGAAAAAAAATTGCAGATATCTGTTAAATAATCCGATTTTGAGCTCATTTTTGTGGAGCAAAAATAGTTTACGACGAAACAACGTAAAGGAACGGAGGGGAAACCCAGTTAAAGACATTTTTTTTTACAGTCTAGATGTTTTCACATCAGGATGTTTCTGCTGAATTAAAGAACAAGTTAAAAAGACACCGTGAAAAACTAAAATTAGGGATTAATTACTCTAAATATTAAGCATCCAAAATCTTTGCTTAAAGTCAAGTAATACATAAATAAAATCTCTGCTATCGAGTGTTTACGGTTGATTCAGATCATTTAGAAACACAATAACTTCACAGCACTGACAGAATGAGCTTCACCTACACTCATCTAGACGACATCTGAGCACTAAGGAGTGCGTCAAACTTTTTTTTGGGAGTGAATTAAAGTGCAGCGTTGATGGAAAACTGAGGCCATTGCAAGGAAGTGATGAAATTTGGGTTATTTATGGTCGGATCGCCGACACCCTGCAGCCAGCGAACTCCTGTGTGAGTGAAACGCTGACGTGAGCACTACTCGTATTAGATGAGTGATTGAAGAAGCTGATTAAAATGTCATTAATTTTCTAGGTTTGGTCATTAACCAAAGTGTGAGGCAAGTTTAAAAACAGAGGTGCTAAAAGAAAAAAACAAAACAGAACCACTGAAGTCAACTGAATGGATTCTCCGGGACCTTATGGGGCAGATTTTACAGCCGTCCATCCAGTGATTGTTGACATATTTTAGTCCAACAGATCAACATTATTATCTTCTGAGGCCAAACTAAACTTCTGATGCTACACACAGTGATGCAATTTGATAAAACAATTCTTCTGGAAAAGGAATCTGACTGAGATAAGCACATGAAGGGTTAATTTTTCCCTGAACCTGATAAAATAATCAAACACAGTAAGTGCATGTGGGCTTTAATCTAAAGATTCTCTCAGATCGGACCCTTTAAAGGAGTTCTCTATAATCTCAGCTGTAGGAGGACTTTTCAGAAGCCAAAGCAACACAACACACAGACTTGACAGCATCTTGTTTTCTCTGCAGATACAACGAACGGCTCTCTGCAACGACGGCAGGCTCTCCTCGGTGCCCGTGGGACTGCCGGACAACATAGAGGAGCTCCAGCTTAACTACAATCAAATTGAAACACTACAGGACTCCGCTCTGCTCCATTACCCCTCACTAAACGCCCTGAGCTTAGCTTGCAATCGTTTGGTGAAATTAGAGCGAAACACTTTTCAAGACTCAAAGTTGTTAAAAAGCCTCAACCTGGCGAACAACGACCTTCGGATCGGCTACCAGGAGAGCAGCCTGGCATTAAAGAAGCTCCACGGTCTCACAGCTCTGGATCTCTCTGAAAATAAGCTCGAAGATGAGATGGCTGCCACTCTCCTCGAGAATCTAACATCTCTAGAGTACCTCAATCTCTCCGGAAACCTCTTGCAGAGAGTGGACGAGGCCTCGTTCAAGGACCTCCACCAACTCAAAGAACTGGACTTGCAAAGGAACATTATGTTCGAGATCGACGGCGCCTTCGACGGCAACTCCAAACTCCAGCGGCTCAACTTGGCCTTCAACTATCTGCCCTGTCTGACAGACTTCCACATGACTCAGCTGGTGGTCCTCAACGCCAGCCACAACATCATCGAGTGGTTCATCTCCAGGCAGGACCTGAACGACACCTTCCAGCTGGAGACGCTCGACCTATCCAACAACAAGCTGCTCTTCTTTCCCTTCCTGCCCAGCCACAGCCGTCTACGGAACCTCTACCTGTCCCACAACGTCATCAGTTTCTACGAACAGATGGCGCGCAACGTCACGTCCCCGAACTCCTCCACCACCGTCGAGTTCTACAATCTGAAGAACTACATGGAGAACGTGACCGCCCAGTTGTGGGACGACGACCTTCACGGCGACACCTCCTCTCTAGAGATTTTAGACCTGAGAGGAAACCAGGTGGATTACTTCCCTCAGGGATTCATCCAGAAGATGCCGGCGCTGTCCAGACTTCAGATGTGCACCAACTGCCTGGAGACCTTAAACCTGACGTCGGAGCAGTTCACCGGCAGCTTGTACGAGCTGGACCTTAGCAACAACAGGCTGAAGCAGGTTTTGGCGGACGAGGCGGCGCTGACCGCTCTTAGCAACTTGACATACTTTAACCTGAGCCTGAACGGTCTGGAGAGGCTACCGGCGGGACTGTTCTCCTCGCTGCCAAGCATCCGGTCGGTGGATCTCAGCTACAACAACATTGACGTTTGCCTTTCGGAGGAAGCTGAGCTCACTACACACACTGTTTCATCCTGCGCAGATTGGAAGAACATCGCATCCTTAAGGCAGCTTTACCTTAAGGGATGCAACCTGAAAAGAATTCCAGACTCTGCGTTCACGGGTTTGTTGTTGACGCACTTGGAACTGTCCGACAACCCCGGACTCAACGCCCAAGAATCAATACAGAGCCTGAGCAGAACGTTGCAGCATCTCGGCGTGGGGAACACTCACATGCACGGCTTCGACTTCTCCCACCTCCAAAGTCTGAAGTCTTTGAACATTTCAAAGAACTCCCTCGCCCACCTTCCACCTTCGCTTCTCAGCCTCGACCTGAAAGTGCTCGACTTGAGGGACAACAGGCTGCCCACTATCCACTCGGCTCACGCTGCCGCGCTAGCCCCCAAACTTCACACCGTTTTCCTCACAGGAAACCCGTTCAACTGCTGCCAGACGGAGTGGTTCAGGATATTCGAGACAACAAAGACGATCAACATGTTCGGACAATCGGAGATCGAATGCGAGGATCTCTTCAGGACGACGCACAGCGTGGCGCGCTCCGAGTTCTTCTCCTGCGACGAGGAAGGCGGAGAATCTGTGTTCTGGTACATTTTGCTCCTTGTGCCGATGTGCGTTTCGTTCCTGGGGGTTTCTCTGATCGTCTCCCTCACCTTCAAGCCCACAATGCTACAGAAATCAATCAAGAAGAAATGCTTGAGGCCCACGTCTTACTGATACTTTATAAACCCTACATGTAGCTACGACTTTGTACAGTATGTTATTGAGAAATGTAACTGAATGTATGTTGGAAATAAACTCACCTGACTGTAAAACCGTCGACAACAATGCAGTGTTTAAACTAAAGGCGTGCTACGTATTGTTCAGTGAAGTGTGACTGAAAACCAGCCCCTCATCCTGATACTCAGATGCAAAAATGTGGCTGCGCTCTTGTGGGACTCAGTGTGTGTGTGTGTGTGTGTGTGTGTGTGTGTGAAGATATGCAGAAGTGGTGTGATGCAAGCTGTTGCTATAAGCAGCAGAGGAAACATGAAATTTCCTGTTTTGCTAAGATGTGCAGCAACTGCCCAGTTCTGTATCTCAGAGAGGAGGGGTTTGAGGTTTCCTTCCCACCACTGAGACTCAGATGCATCGCCCAAATTGAATTCCAGAACGTCTACACCCAGTTCGTCTTGACCCCCCGTATCGATTCCCGGCCGTCTGCCCTGCCGTGCACGAACGCAGCAAAAGTTTAATGTCGCGGCACGTGGTTTAAATACATCTGAGACGAGGGGCAGAGAGAGAGAGAGCGCTGCATGGCACCGAGAGGAAGAGCTGTGTGATGTGTGCAGCTGCTCACGAGGCTGGTAGCTGAGCGAGTCACTGTACACGGTGCTGGAGGCTTAACCAGAAAGCAACCAGAATACCGCTGTGGTGATGCTCATGGTCATGGTGGTTGGAACATAAAAAGAGAAAGCAGAGCGAAGCTTTGCCAAAAGCCTTGAAAACATCCCTGTTTTTTTGTTTTTGCATATCCTCCAGTTGCCGGTCAGTACGTTACAGAATCAAAACACTTTCTTTTTTTTTAGTGTGTTTTCTTCTGAGCTGCAAAACACAAACCAGTGAGGCGTTAAGAAGGCGATTTGAGATCGCAGCTTCAAGGTTTTTTGGGGTTGAGTGGCATCAAGCTAAATGATAAGGAGTGTGAATGACTCACTCGTTTAACTCGAGCTAAACTACGAGAAAATGCAGAGACGCTCGCTGAGGTTTTCGGTTTCTCTCAGGAAATAGGCAGCGTGAAATATGAGATAAAGATGTCCGGGTGAGCTTTGTGAAAGCGAGAAGTGGACCTGGAGTGACAAAATGTTGACAGAATGGCTGAAGAGCCTGGTGACGCTGGGAAGGGAACTCGACGCCCAAATGTTTGAGGAAGCCGCTCTGGAGGCCGGTCAGAGATTGTTGACCAAGAGGAATTTTATTTGATTACTCAGCTATATCAGTTCACAAGTAAAAGGAGAGCTTTATAGAAAATAGGGTAGAAGTCACTCACACTATGGAAACAGCAAGTTAACAGGGTGGAGGTAAAAAAAAACAAAAAACACACACATTCAGCCCACATAAAGGATACATGAAGGCAAGTTAGCAGCATGCATGTATCTCAATGCAAACCTGCCACTTTAATGATGTTTCTATTTTTGCATGTGAGCCCAGCTGTGGTTACGGGGTCACACTAGAGGCTTGTTACCGGATGTACGCCACAAAAGCAAACAAGTGCTCCTCACAGAAACTACGGTGCGTTCGCAGCTTCTCACAGATAAACGGAGAAGTGAAATCTGAAGTGCAGCGGTACGATGAGATTCATCTGACATGCTTTCTGGCAGCAGGTGATCACTGCGGTGCATCAGAGCTGCAGCCTCGATAAAACACACCTGGACGCGTTACACCAGAAGTGGTCGGGGGTTGCGTGAGATTAAGTATGCCCCAGATCGCGCTGAAGAGGTGTGACATAACAGGGTTTTGTCTGCAAAGTCTGAGAAGGTTAGAAACCGTGCATGATCGTGCAGTGAGCAGTTTGTGTTATGACAGCTTCGGTTTGTGCAAAATGCAAATGTGCACGATCACAGTGAGCACGTTAATCACACAGACTGTACATGGAATATGAACACAGTGATGGTGATGTCACATATTAGTTTGTGGACGACCGTTTTTAGGCCTCAAATTAGATCTGATGGAGAACTCAGCAATCCAGTAACAACCTGTCAATCACACAGTAGTCAGACAGACGCTGCTTTATTGTCTGTTTTTCTCTAAATGCGGCCATTATTTACCGCATGACCACCATGCCGTACTAAAGGTGGCTTTAAACTTGCAATAGAGACCATAAACTCATTAGGAAAATGTTTACTGAGGTAACGGATTAAATGAGAAGTCGGCTCGTTTTCTCATAGACTTCTATACGAGCAGAGGAGTGGCCCCCTGCTGGCCACTGAAGATAGCGCACGACTGCATTGCCTTCACACTCCAACGCTGTTTGTCTTTTATATACAAAACATAAACATAATCATGGTTTTTTAACCCAACTGAAAACTGTCACCTGTTAGTGGCGCCTAAGAAACTTTCTAGAACTGGGACATGAATGCTTGTGCTAAATTTCATGGCAATTCGTATATTTTGCTCAAAAATACACGTCAACATGATAATAGTGCTGCAGAAAAAGTCAAGGAATCACCAAACTGAGACCATGAATGCACACTGAACAAAAGTGTAAGTGCTGCATGCTGATGTCTACTGTTTGGAAAAAGGTCAAACTTTGTAAACTGTGCACTTGACATTTTTAGGCTGTTCATCCGATGAGTCAGTCCACACCCTGGTCAGGTGTAGCTTTAAAAGACACAGTGACTATAAAAGGCCACCTTAAAATGCAGCTTTATCTTATTACTTTATGAGACCAGGACGGGCTGCTGGCTGCTGGATTCTGCCATGCTAGTTGGAGGCACTTGAATATCCACAGCTCCATTATTTGTCCCCAAAGAGATCGTTCCAGACAGCACGGTACAACATGACGCTCTGGATGTCCAACCGCATGATTCTCCAAACTGTCAGACAATTTCACCGAGTCGTTTGGGAAAAGTGGGACAACGTTCAGCTTCACGACTCTCTGCATCACAGACTCGTTACTGACTTGTGATTTCTGGTCTTTGACCCAAATCTACGGTGGCCGGGAAGTGACAAAACAAATTTACAAATGGCGAAACACTTTTACAAGTAAAATCAACCGGAAAGGGAATGTACCAACTCTGGGATTGAACCGGAAATGGTAACGGGGAGCGGCCAATAAGAGTTGTTGTTGTCTTTTGTGGAGTTCATGGTGACCCAAGATGGACAACGACCGAGTGATGTTTGGCCCGTTTTGTGGCACACATGAGCCGATTACCACGTCAGTCCCAGAGTCGGTACGTTCCCTTTCTGCTTGATTTTACTTGTAAAAGTGTTTCACCACTTGGAAATTTGTTTTGAACTTCCAGGCCACCGTACTAATCTCCGTCTGACTGTTATCATCTCCAACGTAGACGTACCTGTTTAATGACATCCATCGGAACAACAAATTCTTATTCCTCTACATTAAAAGAACATGACATTACATGCTGCATCTATATTCTGTTTTTGTTCTCCTGTTTGCTCCAGTCCCTCTGCTGCATACTTCAGCCAGATACTTCACACCTTCAGTAAAATCAGCTGGCGGCTCAAGAACATCAGCCAGAACCGACTGACTGAACCGTCTAGCAGTAGGTGTGACAAAAAACAAAACTAAATACATAGCGTGTAGTGAAAACATGTCTGGTTCATCATCTCACTTCACTGTTTCAGCAGCTTTTTTTTCGTCTTTTCATTCTGAGTTTCCTGAACAAACATCTCACCTTCCAGCAGGTTTGTCATTTTCTAGAATGTGAAACTGTCTGACGGGAAGTTCTTCACACGTTTTTCATCGATATTTACACTTTTCTTTGTCTGTAGCTTGTGTAGTAGCGACATGAATTAATCTGAAAGACGGGTCAAAGTGCTTTTCAGGAGAGAGAAGGATCGGTGTCGCAAATTCAAACAGTCAAACTCAACGATATCCTCCATTATGTGACCGATCACAGTCACAAGCCCACTGAGTTACATGTAGAACTAATCTGCCTTAAACGTTGTGGTCAAAAACCTACAAAATGACTATTAACCAAAGTTAAGAACATATAAAACTACAAATTCACAACAAATCCAAAGAATCCTGATGAAAAGGCATTTAGGAGAGAAAGCTTCGTTCAAGAAGGCCGAAGGTCAAACGGTAAATGGAAAACGGTAAACATAAAAATAAGGAATGATGAAGGAGGAAGTGTTTTTCTCAGGCAGGCTATCTCTCATTATCTGTGTGAATTAGTTAAAGCTGACTTTATCTCAGAGACACAAACGTCTAGAAGGTGTAAGAAGCGACCATCACTTGTTTGGCTGCTCTCTCCGCTCCGTGGCGACGCTTTAGTTCGACTCCTGTTTCTGCTGCATATGGAGATTTTCTCTTTCACTCATTTTTTAGCATCACACTTTTAAAAAAAGGGCAAAAGGCAGCGCAGACTGCTGAGGTCAGGGGTGAGCGGTTGCGTGCTGTAAAATGAAAATATGTAATGTGATGCACAGGCAGCTTCTCAGTCAACAGGCAGTTTGCAAAACTCCACTTCCTCTTAACCCTTCCTGCTCTGATGACAGGCAGAGCGAGACCTTTGCACTGGACTAGCATGAAGGTGGACTCGGCCGAAGGAAAACGGTAAATATGCTGAGCTGTGTGGTACTAACAGCGCCGAGCGAAGCCGTGCAGGGTTACTGGTCGCACCGCCACATGCGTTTAACTGGTCGTGTAGAAAATGCTTAAATAATAGAAACAGAAACAAGCGAACTTTTAAACTTCTGCTGCGTCATCTGTTTAAATCCAACTCTGGCTTTGTGTTGCAGCCCATGAGCCCTCCGCCGTCACAGAACATTTCTAGTTTTTATTTTCCTCCTCTGCAGAACTACTCGCGAATAACGGGTTGAATTTGTACATTTTTGTTTGAATAAACTGAACAAATTCTTCTTGCACTTTGTTATGAACACCTCCAAGTGTTATCCACGTTAGAAAACTGGAAATCAGAGCACGTGGAGGAGACTCAGGACTGACACACAGTCGGTCACACGGTCATTTTATAAAACAGCAGACCGGCTTTCTGTTGGACTCGGACTGGAAACACGTCACACGGCCACGAAACAACAACATGATGAGAAGAGACGGATTCAGAAACACTGAGTTCAGAACAACTCAAACCTGAAGTGAAAACGAGCGGCTGCTTCTTCAACCTGCTAAACTCAGCTGCTTTCTGTTTAAACCAGCCCAGTCGCCATCTTGATTCTTCAACTTTTAACCCCAGTTTCGAAAAAATTGACGCCCTCAAACCAAAATATACGACATAAAATAAATAGAAATAAAGATTTTACACCAAGAAACTTCAGTAGGACCCAAACAAGCAGGCGAATAAACGTTCTGTTACTTAAAAAAAACTCTAAATTCAGCTGTTTATTATCATGAAAAGCACAAGTTCAGCTTTCTGACAGGTGCTGCTCTCAGACTGGTGGCGTCTCTTGAATAAGGTTGTTTTTAGTTCAGTGTTTACGTGTCCGCAGAGTTCAGCTTCACAGCGTTCAGGTCTGAAAGAGTCCAAACAAAGGTTTGTGGGTATTTTTGTCGCCATGCAGCTGAAGTGATGATCTATAATGTTGATTTAGGTTCTGGAGTGGATTTTTTCCATCACCTCTGTCAGAAAAATATATAATCCCAAAGTTATCTTCAACAAACAATATAAAACGTAGTCGTGCAGCAGCTGATGTGTCCACACAGGAGATGCACGCTGAGATCTTTCAGCAGTGAAAACATCCACAGTGTGTCAGTACACAGAACCGACAGCAGAACTTTAACACAGCGTCAGTGGATTCTCAAAGTCCATCCATCCATCATCTCTACACCTTAATCCTCAGTAGGTTCATGGGGGGCTGGAGTCTATCCCAGCTGACTGAGGGTGAAGGCAGGTTCACCTGGACAGGTAACCAGTCTATCACAGGGCTACACTTAGAGACAGACAACCAAGCACACTCACATTCACACCTACGGACAATTTACAATCACCAATTAACCTCAGCATGTTTCTGGACTGTGGGAGGAAGCCGGAGAACCCGGAGAGAACCCACGCTGCACGGGGAGAACATGGAGACTCCACACAGAAAGATCCTGGGTGTCCTCACCAGGGACGTGAACCGGCGACCTTCTAGCTGTGAGGGGACGATGCTAACCATTGAGCCACCTTGCAACACATTCTTAAAGTCTCAGAAGTAAAATACAAACAAACAAACCAACCAACAAACAAACAAACAGGACAGACTTTAAATCAATAAATACAACCCAGCGCTCATGTTAAGTACTGTAAATTCCATGTATTTCTTATTTCCTACAAAAACTGTATTTTATTATTTATGCTGCATTTTTTCTCCTTTACTAAGTTACGTATGAATTATCTTAAAATGACAGTAATTATCTATAATTATGAAGCTCTTTATATAAAGATATAAAGATTCAACACTTTTAAAATCAGTTTTATATTTATGGATACTTTTAAAAACAGACAAACTTTTCCACAACAGCAGAAAACCCAACACCACTCCAGTGTGTGTTCATCACTTTCATGGATTCAAAAAACTCTCCTTGTAGAATAAAAATGTGACACAGTCGAGCTCTGATGACATAAACGAAGCTGTGACTTGTTCTCATCTCCTACCTGGAGGATTCACTTTGACCTGCAGCTCTGTGGATTTCTTCCTTCTACTGGTTTCTATCGATCCTGCTCATCTCTGCTGGGGATAACGGGAAAGTTCTGCATTAACAAAATAAAATATAAAACATTTTTAAAATTATATTCCATGTTCACAACTTTTTTTTCCACATATTTCACTTTTACACACAACTTGAAGTGTTGGATGAATCCTTCAGCTACATTATACACCTGTTTTATATAAAGATTATAAGACATTTACGGTTTAATTATTTCATATTATAAAAATTGATTCATTTATTTAGTTGTCAGAGGAAATCATATGAAACCAGAAGGTATTTCTGTTTCTGGGGACATTTTAGAGACAGAAACACTCCTTTAAACTCTTTTTCTTGAGGAAAACACAACATAAATCTTCATAAATTCACAACCTAATTTGTCATAACTCCAGCTTTTAGTCTCTTGGACTCGTGTAAAATGAATTCATATAAATGTTGTGTCTGTGCACTCTGTCAGGGCCTTTTAATGTGACGAAGCCATCGACTGCAGGACATCTTAAGTAAAACGTTCACTGCAGTCTGACGTCCTCGTGTGCATCACTCACCTTCTCCAGGTGAAGAACTTACACCTAAATACTGACCGAGGTGCACCTTTACTACCAAACAAGGCTCTAACCGTGGCTGCTACTGACAACTACGAAACTAAAGACATGAATTTGCTCTGCAGGTTTTTATTTTATAAAGCTGTGCTCTGAAAGGAGACGTTCAGGTAAAGCTAAAGCTGATCCTACTGCACACATTATTCCACCCGGTTCAGCAGGTCTCCCTTAAATGAAGACTTTCCATCAAACTGGGTCACTGTTCTGACTTATCGTCTGGGGAGTTCTGGTCCACAGCTGCTGGCGCTGCAGCACGAGGCTCCGCCGGGAGAGGAGGAAGTCGCTGGGGAGTGGATCAGGAGAGAGCTCAGAATAACACCGGGGTGGAGGGAGGCTTCGCTTTGGAGCGTTTGCTGAAGAGAGATCGATTAGAAGTCAACAGGAAGTCACGAAAAAATAAAAAATATGTGTACAGTCGTCCTCAGATGCATTCATAGCCTCCATTAAAGAAGGAAAATAATCACTGAAATAAGCTGAAATCGACAGAAGTAATAATAAATAAAAAAAATTATAAAAATCATGGCGTTGCTTTTGAATTGTGGTTCAACAGAAATATTAAAGAAAAAAAAAAACAACAAAAAAACAAACCTGATGGGACCTAATATCAGCAAGGTTCTGTAATCTGACCAGGACTGTTTGGTTTTTTATTTTTTTAATTATTCTTTTCAACCACAATTCAAAAGCAACATCTTATTTCACTAAATTATAATTTATCAAATTTTTATTTATTATTACTTTTTTCAGTTTCTTGTTATTTAAGTGTGAATTTTGCCTTTTCTTTGATGGATAAAGGGTCTGAATACATTTAGTTTAGGGCACAGTTTGGGCCACTCTGTCAGCGTTTGTGTTGCTTACTTCACCTCTCAGTCTTTCTCATTCCTCGTATTTGCTTCGTGGCTGCTGTTAATCTGTTCAAATGACAAACGGAACACGTTTAAAGTAAGAGTTTGTTTTTGTAGATGAGCGGGACACTTGTGCACCACTGAGAGTTCAACAAGCAGAAAAATGGTGAATATATCAACCTGTAAGTGCACCAAAGGGGATTTATCTCCTGAAAAATGTGCATTTTCTTTTGCCTTTACAGCACTTTTTTGTTGGTTAATCACCTATTGTGCATGCTGTTCTTTATGTTTTTCTTTTAAAGCCATTTTACTCAAGTAGAAGTGAAAATAGAAAGTTTCTCAATCTCACATTTCTGCCAGACGTGACATGGTGGAAACACTGGGACGGATCCCGTTGGCTGTTCTGCCCTCTAGTGGCTCCATCAGGTAGCATGAAAGTGAAGCGCACGTCTCACACGCATGAAACCGCAGAACACGTGTACGTTTAATGCATCGTATTGTATATTTATTTTACAATTGTATGCAATCTTATCAGGTACACACAAACAACAACAACAAAAGCAGATGTGTAATAATAATAATACACTTAAATCTCCCAGAAAGTAACAAAACATTTATGTGGAGTTGAAATGCAGGTTTTAGGGAAACCGATGGAAGCTCGTTAGTAAAAAATAAAAAAGTAAAAGTCTTTACTTTCAGGGATTTTTTTTTCTTCTTTTTTTCCAACAACAAAGTCGAGTAAAACCAGACAAACATCACGAATGTCACGTGTATTTCTGAAAAATACACAATTTAATAATTTAATCGGAGAAAGTATTTCTGAAATGTGGAGAAGCTGGTTTCCAATTCTACAAGTATGAGGGTTGAATACTTAGAGAGGAGGCTGAGCGGACAGTCTCAATACTGCTGGCGTAGCTGCAAAAAAGGCTTCTATGTGAAGGCAGGTCACTGGGATGTAAAGGCAACACGGTGAGAGTCTGATAACTGCCTCGGCTGATAATCACACCGTCCAGTCTGGTGAACACAACACGTACAGTATGGTGCATGTTTAGGAGAACAGCTGCTGTTCCGTTAGATCATCAATTATAAAAAATAAGACTTAAAAATAATCAGCATCCACTTCAAACTGAAGTGCTTTTGTTTTTGCAATTAAAAAAAAAGATGTGTCACCACCGTTAGCGGTGAGGGAAGAGAAGAAAACAACAAAAGCATTCAGGTCGCCATCTGAGATACATGTTGTAAACAAACGGTTGTTGTTTTTTTTTTAAGTTACAGTTTGGGAGATGTTCTGGCACATATTTCAGGTCGCACGGCATCAAACACAAAGAAGCGGGTTTAGGAAATGTACTGCAAAAGAAAAGACGAGGGAATGGGTCCGTTTGCTTTCCCTTCGCTCGCGTTTATTCGTTCCTCCACGAGTCCGCTACGAGCGAGACTCTGTTCCTGACAAAAAAACACTTCTCCTTCTAAAAACGGCTGAATGGAAGAGAAAGTGAGGCCTGTCCCTGCAACATGATATAAATATGAGATCACAGCCGGTTACAGAGGGCTGGAGACGGGTCGGGCTTCAGTTGAGCAGCTCCAGGTAGGTGATGGGCACTTTGCCCTTCTGGGTTCCTCGCTCGCCCATCAGCCAGTCTGAGTCCATGCCTGGGACGCTGCTGACGGTGATCACCTGGAAGGACAGGATGGGTTCAGCCATTATCAAGTCTCTGTATCATCTATCAGCCGACATAGTGAGCACTTTAATCAGCCCTGTGGACTGTTTTCCACTGGTGGTGCGACGTGGTTGTAGATCCTGTTATTATCAGAAGCAGCGTGGGCTCACAAAACGCAACCGTGGACTGGAAAATGTTTAGCTGGCAAATGAGGTAATGCTGGTTCATTGTTAATCAACCACAAGCTTGTAATGGACAGTTCAGATCTTTTCCAGGAAAGGGAGTGGCGTATGTTCCGCTGAGCAGAGGCGACTGCAGAGAAAGTGGATCGTATGTTTACACAGGACGCACAGAAAACAGAGGAAGTTTGGATTCAGACTGGGCTTCTGAATCTTTTCAGTCTTTAGATTGAATGGAGACACCAACAGAGAATGGCTGCTGGTCCTGGAGAAACTGCAGTAACAACATTTGCACTTCAGAGTTTTTCTCAACAGTCATAAATTGAACTGATCAGTGACTATCTGGCGCTCACCTCGTCGGCCAGCAGGGACAGTTCACTGCTGCTGGCGGCGTCGTAGTCGTACAGGACTCGGGCTTTGCGGCTGCCGTTGGAGCTGCGCAGTTCGCTGAATCCGCCCGACGCCGTGGAGCTGCCGCGGCCCGCCGACACGCTGGGCAGGGAGGCAGACACCGGTAGGGTGGGCACCGAGATGCTGGCCCCGCCAGACACCGAAGACTGGTTGTTGTTGGTGAACGTGGAGGGGAAGCTGAGGGAAGGGAGAGGAGGAGGAGGAGGTGATGAGCGCTGATAACCGTGGACCGGCCGTGGGGGCTGTGAAATTTTCCTGTTATCTCTCACTTTAAAGCGCTTGACTCCTCTGTGACCTCATTTAGTTTCATCAATATTAGTCATTTTCCTTCTTCGCCAAAAAAGTGAGAACTTTTCGCGAGCCTGCGTGAACTTTCTCAGCTTTGATCACACGAGGATCACAAGAACATTCGATGCCTCAGTTCACAGGAAGAGTGAGAACGTTACCCACTTGAGAAGGAAATGAGAAAAATAAGAGATAAGGACGGGACGACTTGATGTTCCCTGCAGAATGAAATGAGTAAGAACATAATGTCAGCTCTGTTTGGAAAACACTCGTGTGTGTTTGTTTCCTCGAGAGCTGCTCCAGAGGATCTCGTGTTTCAGAAAAGCTGTGACATTTTTCTAAACAGTCGGGCAGCAGCATGAGAAAAGCTCGCTGTACGGAGTTATTCTAAAAAAGGCAGGAAGCGGTGTTTCACCTGCCGAGCTGCTTCTGCAGATCCACCATGTACTGGTAGCACTGTGCGTAGTACGTAGTCTGGGCCTCCACGAAGTCGTTCAAGCAGCGTAGGTGGTGTGCCTGGAAACACATGACGACAAACAGCATCTCAGCTGAGCACAAACGACTAGAGGCTTTACTACCAAAAGGAGGCAGCGCTGTAGTCATATTTGTTGGTGATATTCGTTGGGCTGTGTTACGTACGTGGGTGCTGCTGACGCCTTCTAGCAGCAGTCGGGTGATTTCTGCCTGACGGTCGAACTCGCTCTGGGTCATCCTGAGCTCCTGCTCTGCCTGAGAACGAAGACGTACCGTTAGTTTAGAGAACAGGCACAAATACACACCATGAAATGATCTAAACAAGCAAAATCTTCACAAACAAAATGGAAAAGTGGTGACAATCAAGGCACAGACCAAAGGAAATACAAAAACAACAAAGAAAAACGGCACATCTTTGCATTGCTGAGAGCCCAGAAGGTGTTTCCACCTCCGAGTCTGAATAGTATTTGTTGCTAAAGCTTCTCTGATTTTAGACAAAAACCATCAAATTAAACCGTAAATCAACAGTTTAAATTTTGCTTTTCGTCTCTGTTTGGGAGTTTAACATGACACGGCCACAAGGAGACAAGATCAGGGACGTCAGATGTGATGATAAGATAACAAGACTTACAGGAACAACAAGGAAAAGGACACAGCATCTGAATGTGACGTTTCTGTCCTACGGGAAACGTTTCCTTTTCTTCATACCGGGCCAGTGATTCAATAATGGCTTGTTGAGACTTTCTAAACATGTGGACAATGGTCTCGCTGTCCTGCTCCCTCCACAGCTTACATTAGAGGCCGGCAGAGAGCTGTGGAGGAAGGGAAGCCTCCGCGATTCTTTAAGGACCCGTCCACAAGGATTCAAGGTTTCCCGTGAGGTACGGCGGTATGTGTCGTGGAGGAGATGGAGGAAGAGACGGACGGCAGCTGTTAGGGGTTTGTTGTGTGTGTGTGTGTGTGTTTGTGCTCAATTCAAAGATGGCTCCAACATTCCACTCACCTCTGTCACTTCCTCCGCTCACATCTGCTGCTTGGCGTTTTGAAAACAGTGACACAGTAGTTAGAGCTACAGCTGCTGCGAAGCCACAGCCAACACAACACATCCTGACACTTAGAGTGAAAGCGAGACAAGAGGTGCGTTCTGACAAAACCACACTCAGCAGGACCGTAGGGCATGAAATACTTCTCATCCCGAAGCCTTCATGCAACCCAAACCGCTTCAGATTTCCTGCAACGCCATCACTGGAGCGCAGATTAAAGAAAAGAGCCGGCGCTGGTGTTAACCAGAAGAAACTACTGTTTACGGCTCGAGTGACACTTTCTTTCTCGTGAGGGAACTTGTTTGCTCAAATATTGTTGACAGGACACAAAAGTGTTTGTAGAGATTAAGCACACGATGTAATGTCAACACCGAGCAGACTGTGGAAAAGATTTAAAAAGAATATTCCAAGGAGAACAAAATAATAATTTTGCAACCTGAAGACCTGAAAGTTACGCTCATGGGGCCAAAAGCAACTCATTTATTGTAGATTATCTCTGATATCGTCCTGTGTTTAATGTCCATCCTCGGCTCTGACATGAACCGTTTAGAGATGATGCTCCTGTGTATTAGTTCTATGTTGAGTATATGTGTCATCCATGTCCTTACCGGCACACCCTCTGCTCCTGATGCAGCCCGGGCGGGGCGAGCAGGAGGTTAGGTGTTTGTTGCTTTTAATGATAACGTAATGAAGTATGAGGTCATTAGAGATTTAATCTTCTGCAGGCATTGTTAACTGGAATCCAGGGAGCTAACTCGTGTTTCCTCGCTCCTCCCCCCCATCCGGAAATTCTTCCCCCTGAGCCTTCATTCAAGACTTTCCAATTCTTTAAATGCACCTCATTGAGAGGAGAGGCTCTTAGCGGAGCTGAGAGCGAGGACACGCCGGCGTGCGCTGCCCCTCACATCCTCGCTGGGAGACGCCGAGACACGAGGAAGAGCTGAGAGCGTGGGAACCGAGGAGGCAAAGGGAGCCACAGTCTAAACCGGGGGAGTCTTACAAAGTCAGATATGCTCGACTGTTTAGGAGCAGTGATGAAATAAAGTATTATGTTTGCAAGAAGAGAAACTAGCAGGGACTCACGAGAAAAACTGAGGTCATATTTCAACATTTCTAAGACACTTCAAAAGTCATTTGCTGAAATTGTATTTTCCTCATGAACGGCCTCAAGACCCCACTTTGTCTTCATTTGTTTCTTCCACATTACGACACACCAATAAACACATCCTGCTCACACACACCTGGAGTCACACTTTGGTGCAACGAAGAGTTAAAATCTGAATCATGTCCAAAGAACACGAACACAAAACAAAAGATAAAATGAAGACGACTCTCTGCAAAAAAACAAAGAGGAAGTCTAAACTTCCCATCATTGCTCATGTGACTGTATGCGAGTCACAAGAGATAAAATGGTCAGCCTCGTGTTGTGTAACTTAGTGTGTCGGTGGTGTGACTTCAGACACAGGGACAGCGGGACACGCCCTGAGAGCTTCTCTTCCCCCAAAAGGAAGTTGGCTAATGATTTTGGCGAAAGGAGAATTAATCAGCATTAAAACAGTAAACAGCCACATGCACAAACGACGGCGTAGCGCTGACGATGATTTGTGTGTTTGTGTACTCACCGCAGCTCTAGCATCAGTCATCCTGGCTTTCTTTAGTCTGGTTTTGGCTGCGTCCAGATCCAGGCGTTTGACCTGCAGCAGCTTCCGCTCTTTCTGGACACGAGTCACGACACAATAGCACCCTCAGAAATACGATTCTCAGCTCGGAGCTACGCATAATGTCAGCTTTCATGCAGATGAGGTTTGTGGTTTGTCTTGGCTTTCATCAGGCCGTTTACAACAGACTGAGGGTGAAATATGTAATTAAAAGGTCTTATGTTGCACCAGAAGTACAAAAAAGGGAGACTTAGGATTGACTGTACCTGAGCAAAGTAGTTCACAGAACACTGAAAACAGTATATTGTTCATTATTTAGCTTCACACAATAACAGCATCAAACTATTTTCTAGACTTGTGAAATCCATGTCTATCTACAAACTGATCTGGCCTGAATTTTTGCCTTAAAAGTATTTTTTAACCTCACTGAGCGACTGCAAAATGATGAGTTCAGTCATCAAGCACTTGTGTTGTGAATTAGTCCCACATTGAAGTCCAGCGAACTGATTCAAGATCTGCAGCCAGAAGCCGAACTCACCAGGATGGTTTTAAAGTCGCCCTCCAGAAAGTTCCTGAAAGGTGTCAGGAAGTTGATGGCAGAACTCTGGATCAGCTCCCGCTCGGCTCCTCCGATCTGCTTCTCCGTCTCGCCGCATTTTATCAGAGCGTTTCCTGTGATGGTCAGCAGCAGATATAAACTCCCAAAACAACACGGAGCAGAAGAAGATTACGCAACGTGGAAAAGCCTGAAGATTTGTTGACTACCACACTCGGAGTTACTAATAAGCTACGGCCACAACTGAAGAATGACATGGCCGAGGGACAACTGGCAGGGGATGGTGCTTAAATCACAACAGAGTGTGGTTCAGAAAAGCCTTTACTCAGTTTTACAAGTCTTTGTGAGACAGAACGCTGGCATGCAAAGAAATGCTCAACAACAACAAACCCCTTATAACTAGAGGCTTTCAGTGTTTTTTGTCGGGGGAATACTGTCGGGGAGGATTGTTGTTTGTCAACCGGCTACTTTGGTTTCATGAGATCAACTATCTTCTTTGCTGCCTTTGCAGATTTTAAAAAAGGGAAAGTTTTCAAATTTGAATCAGCAAAGCCACAGGCAGAGTCGAACAGCTTCAGCGATGTGTTTCTGTGGAGCACTCACCGTAGGCAGTCCCAGGACCAAACTCATTTCCGGAGTCGATCATAGACTGGCCCAGCAACTCATGGTTGTTCATCCGCGTGGGGGCTTTTTTCTCCAGTTTCTCATACACAAACTCTTCTAGCCGAACATCTGCAGACGAGAAAACTCAATTACAAAGTCATAAGACTACAGTGAGGGAGCGACGCCGGTCCGAGAAGCCTCCGAACTGCCTGACTTAAATTTGCAAACAGAAGCTTTCATTATGACGAGAGAGAGTTCAGGATTTCTCATCTGAAACTGATTTGATTTGTTTCATGTTACTTTGTCATGTGAAAGAACAGACAGCTCATCAGTGGCGTGTTTTATGTGGACACAGGAAAAGTGGAGCGAAGCCAGTTTACCGTGTCTAAGACGGTTACACAAGACCGCAGCCACCAGATGGTCCGTCGGTGTTTGTTGTGTCTGTGCTGCTGTTGTGCTGCAGCGATGTGGCGTCGTGGTGCGAGCCGAGGAGGATGCACAGCTGAGCTTACAGACACCCTACCTACGGATGTACGTCCAGCACCCTCTCACAGATGTTTGGCATTTTTTCGTGTGACCCTTAGTGGCACACACCTCCTAAACTGAGGGGTTATTGGATGCTCTTGTGGGCTGTTTTTTATGATAAAAGCAGCACATAAATAAGCTGGTAATGGGCTTGTGGGATGAGAAAAGTCAGCGGCATGAGGTTGACACACCTACGAACAAGGTTGGGCGTCTTCCTGCCCCGGATGGGGGGCTTAGGGTGGGTACCTGCCCTGAGCTGCAATGTGACAGCATTGTGGTTGACAGGTTCATCAGAAAGCATGGGCTTACTTGGGTTGGGCTGTAGTAAGACCTCTGTCTGCTTCATAATCCTCTCTGTCCATTGCTTGGTGTTCTCAGCTCTGATCAACAGGTTCTCCAGGTGGGCATCCAACTCTGTCTTCTCAGCCTGGCCAAGCTTCTCTTCTGTAAACTGCAAAAAATACAAATAGAAGTGTTTATAGAGGACACAAATTGTCTGAGAGCACAAGTCTGAGGTGTCGCTGATCAACTAACGTTAGCAACGTTAGCCTACAAAACAAAAGTTGCCGCTATCGGCTCCGGTTGATGCCTTTAATCAAATCGATCCCGAGGCC
This sequence comes from Stegastes partitus, assembly GCF_000690725.1. Classification (NCBI taxonomy): domain Eukaryota; kingdom Metazoa; phylum Chordata; class Actinopteri; family Pomacentridae; genus Stegastes; species Stegastes partitus. Next base: position 43,879 of record NW_007577917.1, read on the forward strand.
TGCATTGATGGATATGTTGAACAACTACAACATTTTTGGGGTTTGTATTAAGCTTGAAGTATGTCTGGTGTTGGTAAATGCACCCTGCAGTGTAAAAGAAAACAGCTAACTTAAAAGGGGTCTCACTTTTAGGCGATAACGGGCCACTTAGCTACACAATAACAGCCACGGTAACGCTAGCTGTTTAGCAAGCGAGCTAACGCTACCTGACTGCTTGAGCTAGCGGCTAACGTCGGTTAGCAACGAACTTCAACGGGTGAACTTACTTGTACCGCGCGGCTCAGGAAAGTACCGGCGTCTGCGGCGAGTCGCCTCACATTAAAGTCCATGGCACGGCGGTGGGAAAAGAAACACGAAATACAATGAACTAGCTAGTCGCACACTCAAATGTCCATCCCTACGGAAAATGTCATTGAGGCAACTTTTTTGTCAGAGTTCCACCCAGCTGTTGATCCAGACAAAGACGATGTACCGACGAGATAACTCCCGTCCCCAACCTAGCATGACAGCTAGAAGCTAATACTACGCATGCGTATTGCGAAATACGCCTTTAAAGGAAAAGTGGGCACTAAAAATGATGTGAGTGTAAGAATCTGTGTTTATCGCTTTACGATACGAGACACGCTGCAAAATATAAACAATATAGACGCAAGTTTGATGTGTCAGAACAGGCAACCACTACCCGGAGTACGGCGAGTTAAAGCGAACACGGAAGTTAGCGGAGGATTTCGCTCTGGCGTCGTGTGTCGCTCTCTGACTCGACTAATCTTTTGTTGCATTCAGGTCACGCGGAAATATCACAATCATAATAAAGCGCATGAAGAAGGAAAAAAGTAATTGGGAAAAAATATCAAAATATCTGCAATAGTAGCGTAAGAAATGCGACCACCATGGCCAGAGAAAGTTGTTCATTGTGTGTTTTTTTTGGATGTTTTGTGCACAATATTCTGCTGCAAACAAATTGTCCTCAGTGGTATGAATACATTTTTGGTTTTGTGTTGTATTGGGACAGTTAAAAGTGGTGTGAAACCCTTGGTGTGATAGTATTTTCCCTCACAAATTCATGCAACACCCACATTAAAAACATTTGGCACTAGCACGTTAAACAAAAGTAAACATTAAAACTAGATTTTTATTTTTTAAAATTACATTAAGACACGCTACTTTTAAAAATAGAAATGTGGATGCTGAACGACCTAGCATTAAGGACACAGTGAAGGCATTATTTGCGCAGGCTCTTTCTGCATTTATGACGATCATCTGCCCTGAACTCTTGAACTAACACCCATCGGTTGTCACCATTCACACCCTTTACTATTGATTTGTTCCTGTGCTGACAGCTGTTTCAACGGGAATTAATTTTTTCAAGCAGTATACGCCATCCAATCAGTCGTAGTTGTTTATAAACTTGATTCTGACACTTTCCACCTACGACAAACACATGGCAAAGTTTTTATTTTTAATATCTATGTGCAGCGGGAGAAAGAGAGGGACGAGGGGTGTCTGCGTTTGGTCTTATTTGCAGCAGCCGTGGTTGGACTTTGTAATGAAGATGAAGTTAATGTGCTCACTTCAGGGAACCAGGGAGAGATTCTTTACATCCTTGTAGGTCAGTTGCTCAATCACCCAACATTCATCCCTGATTACTTTGCGCGCCCCATCCTCAACACAATATCTTTAGCAGACCTCTCATCTGTTTTAGAAAAATGTCTTGAGAATTTTTTTTCTTCAGATTTTTAGAAAAACAAAAACACTCTTCGGGCCTGGATGTAATTATGCCAGACTGAGCTTGCTACCTGCTGTGTGGGAGGAAGTCAGGCAGAGAGAGAAATCCAATGACTTCCCCTCTGTGGGCTTCCAACACACCGTCAGCCACAACCTTTCCACTCACCTAAAGGGTAGCTCCAAGGTTTTTTTTATCCAAACATTTGTTCCTGTGCGATAGACAACAGTGGGTTCTTACATATAGTCCAGCCAAGATAACAGTTAATACCAGCTTCCATTAAGACATTGATTTACTGTGTTCACTCTGCTTTAATAAGATTGAAGCACTGCCTATTCATCACTTGTCAACAAGTAGGTATAAGCTGTAAAAGCAGCTGCAACAGTAGCCTGCACGCAGCACTTTTTAATAACCACACCATGTCAAAGATATTAAGGCTTTGGCAATGCCTTGTGCTTGGCCAACTTTCAGAAGTGCTGGGGCGGGTGCTTTAAACATGCAAATATGGAAGTCAGCACTTTTGGAAAGGCAGAACAGCTCCTTTGAGGGAGGAATGAGTTGCAAGTCTCTGGTCGTTCCAGTAGTAAATCTGTGTGTATCTGTTCTTTCACTTCGCGAAAACAGAAAGTTCTCGGAGGAATAATAACCTGCTGAAGCTTGACATCGACAAAATGACTTTCTCATCATCGAGGCTTCCTGACGTCGCAGCGAAGAAGATAACAGAACATGCTGGTCACATAAAAGTTTTTTTTATTTGAGAATATGTTACCCAAACCTTCACTTTCTAACATAATGCAGCTTTGACAGAGCAAATGGATTCGAGTTTCATTCAGCACCAGGCTTTAGAATGCGACTGTCATGGGTCGCTGTGTCAAAGAACATCTGTAAACTCGAGAAAGTCTTTAAAAACATCAATGAAATGCAACTCTCCACACTCTATAAATACTTGAAGTTGAATTCAGGGTAAAATTAAAGACGAACACGACTATTGCTGCCTTTTTTTGACCACGTTTTCGGCGAGCTCCAGCAGCAGAGGGTATCTGAGCGTCCTCTCCCTCCACGACTCTGGGATTCCCTGGAGGCCGGTCTGAAAAAAACAAAACATCAAGACAACAGCTGAAAGCATCACGAAAGCACAAAGCTCTCAGAATATCTGCAGTCTTAAAAGGAGCAAACACAGACAACAGTATGCGAGAGGATCTATTCTCAGGTGCCGCTGACAAAGTAGATTTAAGGTGAAGCTCTGCTGTAAGTTTGTTGGACATCAGTGAACAAGTACGAAGCGTTTTCCCGCCGTCAGTGCTGCACGTTACGGCCGCATGAGCTGTGACTTAAAAGTGTGCAAGTATCAGTGCATCGCCATCTGGAAAACTTCACACTCAAGTGGTATCGCAGATGTACGAAGCTCAGCTCATGTCTTCTTGCCATGGTAACCACAGACTCCAGCTACGATACAAGTCTTACACATCTGATTTGCATTACGATGAAACAAAATCAAAACACCATTTTTTTCTCTCCCTTCTTTTGCATAAACAATCAATAAAAAGGCAATCTATCTGGAATGCAAATCCTTTTCCTCCTCTTATTGATTCCTATCGCTGGATAACGGCCGCCCTCTACTCCGGCAGTACCTGTGCTCCAAAGCAGGCTCCTATGAAGGAGGCTCGGCTGGCGGTGCATCCCCCGCAGCGCATGGTGCTCCTGACTGCTTCATCCAGCTGGTTCAGCGTCAGGACTCCATGAAGCGCTCCCTGGAACGCACCAGGCAAAGCTGCACAAAAAAAAGACAGACTGATGATAACAGATGATCTGAGTGAAATCCAGTCTGGAGATATGATGTGATGTTATCACTGCCTCTTAAAACTCCTTTACTTGTTTGACGTTGTTAACTTTATGATATAGTAAAGACTAGAACGGATCCGGCAGAAGCAGAAGTCTTCACGTGTACATTAAGGATCTCAACCTTTTAGCCCCGTAAAACCCGAGACACTCGGCTCAGCGGGAAGGGGAAAATGAAAAGGGAAGGAGGAGGGGAGACCATTAGTCAGGAGATCAAAGGCGGGAGGACCCACTAACGGATACACTGACAGGACGGATGTGCAGGCGATGCCAAGTCAACAGACCTGAGTCCTGCTGCTACCTACTGGCTTACCTCATGTGTTTGTGAACACAGCAGGTATGAGCTGTTGGGATGCCTTGGCTAAGTTGTCCTTCACCTGGTGGATATGAGCTTTAGCAGAGAAACAGGAAGAGAGATAAAACACTTTATTGTTCAAACACTGGAACCCATTTTGGCTCTGAGTGCACACTGCATCATATTATGCATCGTTATAGATGTAACGGGGGTGGACAAATCTGTACTTTATTTAAGGATGGTCATATTTATTTGTGTTTATTTTGACCAAATGTCCCCAAATGTTGGTTTCAGGATTTAAAAAAGGTTAAGAGAAAACTGGAGAGCAAATTAGCAAATAGTTCCTGCTTCACCCTGCAACGTAACCCAACGAGATGGACAGTTTCTGCACACTGGAATGCATGTTAAACTGCAGCGTACAGTAGCGGCAGCTGCAGGCGTGCTCATAAAACGTCTTGTAAACTCCCACAAAGTAAACTTTAAGGGCATTCTGAGCGCCTAATGGTTAAGACTCCTACCAGCAACATCCAAGACTTGATTGCAAAGATGTTTAGTATTGTTTTCTGTCCATGTCTACACCATTCTACCAATTAATGCCCTTTGACTGACACATGATCGAGTGTTATCAATCTTCTGATGCAACTCTGTGCAGGACAGTAAAGTAGCACAACTGTTCCCTTAAATGTCAAAGTGAACAAACCACTAGACTCTTACCAATGACAGCCCTGTCCAGCTCCTGAGGGTTCTGTCTCTTGGAGTCGTTCAGCTGCGCCAGAACTGCATTCAGAGCGTTGGGGTCTGGACCATTCAGAATGAAATGCTCCAGAAACCTTTCACACAGTACAAACACAGTCAGACAGGTTCAGGATACCGTTTCCTGTCGTGACATCTGTTAGGACCGTCCCTCACCTCGCTGCAGCCAGCGTCATAGCCACACACATGTCGTTGTTCTGGGTGACCCGGAGGGCTTTCTCCACTTTCTCCAGCATCTCGGGTCGCCCGGCGAACATGGCCACCACCGGAGCCAACTTAGTGACTCCATCCATCTGACAGTCCACGTCACAGCCTCGTAAAACACATACGCAAAGATTACAACATGAAAATCACAGGCCTGCAGAGGGCTGTGCACTTATGGGATCTTTACCAGTTTCCTCTTTGCCAGCATCGACATTTCTGAAGAAAGCCTTCAGGCTCCCGTTCCTCCACGGGCCGTCGATGGGCAGAACGGCTTTGGGACCTGACGAACACAAGAAATGGCTTTTTTTTTTAAAGGGGAGTATGAAGGAAGAGAAGAGGAGAGAAACACCTCCTTTCTGCTGTAGCAGTTGAACTCTCTGTAGGTGGAGCTCTTTTCTTTGTCTGTTCAGCCGTGATGGCTATCACTGCCCACGATGACGCAGCTCTTCTTATGTTATCCCTGAGCCACAAAGCCATCTGCACTTTACTGTACCCAAAGGTGCCCTGTGGTGTTATGGTGATATACTGCAGCACTGTATTTATATGACATCCTGACAGTAAAAAAAGCAGCAAATATTCAAAGTGCTGGACACCAACCAAGAACAGGGAAGTCTGACTGTATGGAACATTTTCCTGGAGAGGGAATTCCCCCGTCAGCAGGTAGAAAAAAACACTCCACAGCGTTATCGGACAGCAACAGAGGGGCTCACAGCCTTCTAGGTATGTTAAGCTGCTCATTAACTAATATGGAAATCACAACATCGACATATTGTTTAGTGAAGTTATGTAACAGGCGGACAGGTACAGCACCTCCTTTCTTTCTGTAGGGATCATTGAGAGGCAGATCGTACACAGTTCCCGGACCAAAGAACTTGTAGATGCGCTTGGTCAGGTCGTCCACGTCCACATCTGCAAAAAACAAGCTGCATCATCAGAAGAACGTTTACATTTCTGTTACTGGCGTGTTTTAAAGAGCGAGATGGAACTGGTTTGTTCACTATATTCTACACACAAGTCTCTTAAAGGTGGTTTGTGTCGCAAAATAGAGCGATAGTTTGGAGAAATGTGATTATTTGCCAAGAGTTAGAGCCGTAAATATGACCACACTTAACAAATAGGAAACCTTAGCAGAGGAAACAGCTAGTTTTGGACTTTCAATCCCACCGTATAACATATAATGTCATTTAATCCAAACTAAACAAACTGTTATATGGCTTATGCGCAGGACTCTGACCTCCTTTGGCTTCATATTTAACATACAGACACTCTACGTAAGGGTAAAGCTTGATTTTTGATGAGTCATGCTCCATAAACTACAAGAATCATCATCGTTTCATATGATTTGCTTATCGTATCAGTATAACTTGTACTAAGTTGTATTGGCAAATAAGCTGCCGCAGCGTGTTGGCAGGCTCTGAGAATACCGTGTTTGCATATGACACATAGCTGCTGCCCGTCTGGGTGGATCTCAGTACCTCCGCACTGACTCAGTGACTCCAGCAGGACGTACGCCTGGTCTCCATAGCAGGTCTGCTCGCCCGTTGTCCTGCGGTAGAAAGGATTCGCTGACTGAGGCCGAAACTCTGGACAGGGCTCCAGATCGGAGAGGACTTCTTTCAGCCGGTCTGGGCTGTAGATCCAGTGCATGGGCTGGGCTGCACACACACACACACACTAGTTTTTTGTTTGTGCATAATCAGTAAATGCATTATATTGGGGAATCCTGACTCTAAACATGAATTACCTGCACAAGCAGCTACTGTTGGAATCACTCTTCTTATATGCATCATTATACGGCGTTAAGAATTAGATGTGGTTGTAAAAGTACGTTTATCAGAGCAGCTGTTGCAGAAACTCAGCTTTCATAACATTAAGTGTGAAATCAGCACGAGCTGTAGAAATGGAGGCACCACCCATGGGCTTTATCACCATCTGCAGATGTTGCTTATGGATAACTCTACCGGTTATGTTTCTGTGCAACGCTACACAAAAGCAGATTGGAAATGTCATGTTGCGCAACAGGCATTTAACTGTAAAAGGTGGAAAATACGACAAAAGCAATGCATTCAACACGTGTATCACATTTGCAGTATGAAAAATAACCATGACTACGGCGTGAAAGAGCAGAAAGGCCCCTGAGAGCATCCAAATGAGCAACAGGCACATGAATTATTAGGACACGGGAGCTGATGGAAGGAGACGTGGTTTGCCACATGAAAAACTCTGCTGCTAATTAACTCAGCTCCGGTATCTGCATCTCACACACTTTATCTTACCTGCTGCATCTGCCACTGCTGCCCCGATAATGGCCCCGATGGCTCTGTCTGCCGCACTCGAGGCCATCTGCTTTCATTACGGACGGACGGACGGCATGAAAGAGAAATGTGGAGAGGGTTTCATGTTATATTCAGACGTAACCTTTGAAAGGGCTGCCTGCATGAAAACCTGTAATTTTCATTAAGGAAATAGAAACGTAGCTCGACGTTGTGGTGGGAAACAGGGTCTAACGTAGCAGATGACACCATTACACATGAACCTTTAATTCAGTGTTTGCAATGATGAATGCAGCATATAGAATATCCCAACATAGCAGTTCTATTGTTTCTTTTGGTGAAATACTCATCGTGGAATCAAGCTTCCAACCATTTATTTTAATAGTAAAAAAAACAGTTGCCATGTTAACGAACACAGCACAGCATCAACTACATGTCACTGCTTAACATATGGTTAAAGGATTAGAGTTGTTCTGATGTATTCATGACTTTATGATCATTACCAGCACACTCTTTACGATTTAGTCGTATTGTTTTGTGTTATACTTAGAATATGACTGTGCATATCTTGTCATTTAATAGCCCAGAAGTTCCTAAAACGATGTATAATGCATCATGAAGAAGTTATATTAGCCTTGTTTGTCCTTACCTTACAGCCTGATCTTCACCTTTCAGCGTCCCACTTGAAGTGCTGCTGACTCAGTGTCAGTTTTCAGAAAAAAGGGAGGGTACTGTACGTATGGCTGATAAGCACAGACCAATCGCAAAAACCATCTTTGCAGAGCACCCAAGGCCAGAACTGGACCGCACCGATAACACACAGCAATCAAAGAAGCATCACTAGCATTCAGAAAAGGGGATTTGTCCAGCTGAGGCTCATTGTAATGTCATTAGTTCTGCAGTTACTTGGTCATAAACCAAAATACTGGACAATCTGACATGTTATCCTCCTGATGGAGATAAACGGAAGTCCAACGTTGCCAAAGTTCATCCTGAGGGGTGCGCGAATGGCTGGAGACTTAATTATAATACGGTCCATCCTGTAGTCATGGAGATCGTTCACTCACGGTGGTCCTCGAGGAAAACTCAGGGAATCACCAAAACCACTGGGAGATATTTTCTAGGAACAATGAAGCAGACGTTTGACAGCTAAGACATTATTTTAAAATCTAGGTACTGAGTCATATAAAGTATGGATACAGAATTTATTTATGCCATTATGTCCTTTATTCCACTTTGAATGTCACAGCACAAGTCTTCTCCTGATCTGGTAAAATACTGCTCGGGCTTAACACAAAAATAAAACACTTGGCATCAGTCATTTCGAGTTAGAACAAAAGCCAAGCTGCCCTGTCTGCTGTGGAGGCGCTGTAGTGACCCTGCACTCTGACCCCAGCTTCCTAACAAGCTGGGATATGTCAAAAGACAATCAATAAAGTACATAAAACAAAATAAAAAATGATATGGGCTAGCTCCTGGTGGTAGCAAATTTACTTCCTACTGTGTCCCCTGTTAATGATGAAATCCACATTTATCCCCANTAATGATGAAATCCACATTTATCCCCAGTGACTGAGTTTAGATGCTAAACTTTTATCATTAGAATCAAACAGAAATGTTGGGATGGACGTATCAGTATGTCTGTGTTGTTCCACCCAAACATGACATGAATGTCTTTGTCAATGTTAAGTTTCCCTCTTTTAATTGAAGAAAACTTTGATCTGCTAACGGAGATAAAATAAAAGCCCAAGAATCACCATCTGGAGACCATGAACGTTGGTTCAAAATTTCACGACAATCCATCCAATAACTGTCAAAATATTTCACTATCGGCTAGTGCTAAAAGCTGCAGCGCCTCAAACGGCCACTAGAGGCCGGTTTTAAAGGTGAGTCAATCCCCATAGACCCTCATGTTAAAATGACTAACTTTAAAGCAGAAATAAACGTGTTTATGGCCCGGTACAAAAGATGGTTTTGGTCTCCATAACTAATTTCCCTGATCATGAAAACTGTACGGGGAAAAGATTTCTATAGAAGTTAACAATTAAAGTTCTGCATTAAAGGCGTGGCCACTTTGGGTGACAGGTGGGTCATAGGACAGTTCATAATCTGTCTCAGCCAGACGCTCTATTCCTGCAATAGTCAAGAGTTAGGTTGAACTGCCAAGACTCCTGATCTTCACAATCTACGGATGATGTCACAGACGGCTGCTACAGTCAATAGTTTAAACCCAAACATAAAAAGTGAAAGTTAGTGAACTGGATACTTCAAAAGAAGGCAAATCTAGCTGTGCTTTATTCTATTGATTTAAGCCAGCTTGAGTTTCATTTTGCTTTTTGACACACGTGAATAAAACGCTGCTGCAGACGCTGTTAGAGGCTGAAGACATTAGATGTGATTTCTGAGCCTCTCTGCAGACTTAACACTCCTCACTACTGAGCCTGGCCTGTCATGTAGAGTCTGTCCACATGTGCTTACACTCAAGACACTTTTAATAAAACTACTAATATTTTCTATAAATTCCTAAAAGGGACGAACCATTCATTTATAGGTTAATTTGCACTTAACGAACTCGACTCTAACACCAGAGGGTGAATTACTATATGCTGAAATGACTTTCATAGACTCTCTTTGTCATTTTGATTTGTCATGCTCTCTCTCGCTGTATATCTTCCACTCCATTGCCTCCGCCCTGACAGTTCCCAGCTGATCCTCTCCACTGCTGCAACTCTGATGAAACCCTGCAAGGCCTGGCCCCTCGCCACTTATCCCAGGCCTCTCATGGGTATCCCAGACCATTGATTTCTCCTCTGGCCTTCTAAAACACCAAAATAGAGTGCTACGGCTCGGGTCAGACAATCAATAGCAGTTAGAAAACAATGAACAAAAGCCGCTATGGTCGCCTTCACAGTGACCTCTAGGTTACGTTCTCAGATGTCATTGTGGAGAGATACTGAAGGTATTGTCAGTAACTGTACCAAAATCGTAGCATGCAAATCTATTCACTGAAATTTCCCTTTATTTATGAAGAGCTGCTTTGCATTGACGAATACAAAGTGTTGCGTTTCCAGTTGCACGTAGAGAAAATTCACAAGAAAACAGACTTCAAATAAGGATTGGTTAACAGGAACACGTGACTCTTCAATTTGTGTAAATATATTAAGTCGGGTACAGCTCAGGGATAAATCTTCATCAGGCAAATCTGCAGGAAATGGAGTGTGTTTGCCTCCTCCGGCAGCGAGATAACATGCCCTTCACAGAGCGGATGAAAGAGCTGCACAAATAGATCAGACGCCGTCACCAGATCAAGTGACACAATGAGCAGGGTAAAGCTCTATAAATTACAGTCTGGCAGAACTGCGGGGCGGTATCGATGGAGTGTGGACAATGTGGCGATGGCTGCATGTTCGCGGGGCTGCTGAGCTTTGGGGGCTTTGGTCATCTGGCAGGACAGTGGGGAGTGGAGGGGATGCCACTCGGTTATTTGATGCCAAAACTTGCAAAGTAGCAATGTGTAATTGAAGGCCACGAATGCTGACCTGAACACAATGCTGAGGTGCATTTAAGGTTGGCACAGGCAGATATGTGACCAGCAAAAGGAATGAACAAGCAACAGTGCTTTGAGCTAAAGACTAACTAGTGGCAGCGATGGAGGACTGCCCCCTTCATCTAAACAAGAAAGTAAAAGGAATTATATAGTGAAAATAGAATAGAATATAATACTGTTATTTATCCATTGGGGGAATTTTACATGCCACAGTCGCATCCAGAAATATAGAAAGTACAAGAAAATAATAATTCAGCCATATGCATCCTGGTGTCCACACAGCAGGTCCAAGATTCCACCGTCTCCGGGTGGGCCGTCCACATTCTAGCTGAATGTGGGGACAGTGGTAGAGAGTGATGTATGATCAAAGTCTCCTGAGATGATGATCAGAGACTGAGGGTGTGATGTTTGCAGCTGGGACACTGAACTATGGATGAGTTCAGCAGCATCAGCCGAGGGGAGGATGTAAACTGTAACCGCCAGGACGTGCGAAAACTCCCTCGGCAGGTAAAACGGCCGCAAACCAACCGCCAGCAGGTCAACATCCTTCGTGCAGCGCCGCTCTTTAACGCTAACGTGCTAGCATTACACCATCTCTCATTCACATACATGGCGAGTCCCACGCCTTTCTTCTCACCACTCTCCCTCCAACTCCGGTCCGCTCTGACCAGGTGAAATCTGTCCAAAGTTATGAGCGAGTCCGGAGTGAGTTCGTTCAGCCATGACTCCGTGAACATGTCGCTGCACTCCCAATAGTCCCACTGCAGCCGGGTCAGCACTGTTAGCTGTTAGCCGTTAGCTCCTCCATCCGTTAGGGAGAGGCCTCACATTTCCCATGATGATGGACGGACGGACGGCTTGTGGCGTCTCCTCTTCTCCAGACGCTTCACTCCTGCCCTGCATCTCCTCTTCCTCCAGCTCATCGGGGATGTCCGGTCTCTCCCATGATGGTGGCTCGGCCTTGGCCAATTGGCCATTACTTGAAAAGTTATGCTAAAATAAAAGCTCTTTAATTGTGTTATGTGCCTTGTCCATTAAATAAATGGACAAATCTCCATAACGTCACCCATGTGTTTCCTGAAGAGCAGCTTTGAAGCTCAGTGTGCTGGCTCCAGTTCTTGCCATCTTCCGCTAATTCAAATATGAGCAAAAGGATGGAGCATGAGAGGAGCGGAGGAGGATCATCAAAACGTCTCTTGGTCGTGTTGTGTCTTGTGATGGCACCCATGAGTAACTAAAAGTGGCCACACATTAACTTAAGCCTTCATATAATTTAAATGAGTGAGTTATAAATTTAAAAAAAAACAAAAACAAAAATTTGTACAGTTATTCTGAATGGGGAAATTAGCTGTAGAGACCAAAAACTTCTTCTTTTTTCTGTACCAGGTGGTAAACTTGTTTATTCTGCTGCAGAAGTTGGACAGTTTAACATAGCGGTCAATGGGGACTGACTTGTTTTGGGGTCAGCCTCAAGTGGTCATTTGAGGAACTGCAGTTTTTGACATTCCTATTCTCTAACCTGCAATGCAAGGAACAATTAAAAATCTTTAGGAACAGCTGACACCCAGTCTTACAATAAAGCTACACTGCTCCTCAGCACGAAATGTGATATTTTGTGCACTGTGACATGCCTTCTGTTGGTTTTTAGAGGTATTTATTGCAGGACTTTGTGTTTGGCATTTCTGTGGGTGTATTTTACCCAAACAGTGTTTCCTGAACCTAACCAAGTAGTTTTGTAGCATACATAAAGTCAAACAGCGACTGAAAAGGCACCAAACCACAAGCCCACATGCAATCCAGTCTCCAGATTTAGTTCTGATTGATCGTAACCACGTCTGTTTATTAGGATTTCAGTTGTACTAATGTAGCTTGAGCGTAGGCCTGGCTGTCTGGAGAAAATGTGCATATTTGAGGTTGATAAAACACTCCACATACATGGAAGTAGGCCAAAAATGCACACACATCTGTTACTTAGAGGTGACTGTAGGCTTCTTGTGTCAGATCTTCTATCTTCCTTTTTTCTGTTACGCCACAATCTTGGTTTTTGTTCATATTCAAGCACTCAAAGAACATTATAGTTGGTATTTGATTGTTGACTTTAATTATGTGCTGTGACAGTGACGAAAAAAGCCTGGCAGCCGCATCACGTCTGCCATATGTGCCCACAAATAATCATGCTGTTTCCTGGAGGCTCACATGGTTAGTCATTACCTTTCATTTCTGGTCGTATTCCAGGTGAAATAACCCAGAAATAGGCAAACCGTTGGTCTGTGCACTGATGGAAAATTGAAGACAGTAACATTTCGTGCAGATGCATCGTGAGCTGTTCGGATCGCTGGGTTTTGGCAGCGCGCTCTTAATGCAATTTCAGCTGAACAATTAATGCATGTCTTGTGCGATAAAGACTGAAGCAGCATTTGGTACAACACTTGGACGATACAGTGTGTGTGTGTGTTTTCGTTCCGTCGCTGTGCAGCACTAATCAGAGGAATGCTGATAATTGTCAGGATGCATGGCCGTCCAGTTTGGGAGAGGAAGTTGAAATAGGAGACGGGTGCTGAGGAGTGCGCCAGCATCCGGCCACTACAGCCACCTCTCCCGTCATCCGCAGAATGCCAGCCATGGCATCCAGCGCTCAGCCTGTGGAAGACAAAGCTGGATGCTCACAGCTGAACTGCAACCTGCCTCCGTTTTTCATTAGTCTTTATCTCGACGAGATGTGGATCGTCGGAAGAGGAGACTGGCGTTCCCGCTCTGATATCCATCCAAATCCTCTGCACAAACATGGAGAGCAGGAGTGGAGATGAGGAGCCGAGATGGGGGAGAGGGAGAGTGAAGAATTCAGGATCACAGAAGTGTTTACAACTGCAAAATGCTGGAGACTAATCTTCACAGCATTGTTTGCACAGGCCCATGTGTTCAGACATTGTATGGAAATGCACTCAGCAGAGCACACATTCTGCACACAGCCTTGTTTTTTTTGTTTTTTTCATCCAGGGTCTTGACGTCTGGAGATCTTATTGGAAATGAAATTAATCTGGAAGGTGTGCAGTTCTTCTCTTCTAATCTGCCATCGCTGCTGCACGTACTGTAAGAGCAGCCTCGCTGTTAATGTGATTACCAGCACTTACTTCTTAGGGGTTTTTCACATATTGGATGTCTCTCACATTCCTGTCTCTGTCATGCAATCCATACATTTCTACAGTGAAGGCAGAGCTCTCTATTTATATCACATCCTCCTGCAGCACTACATTGTTCTGATATGAACTTCTTCACATGTTTATTCTCCTCTACAGTATTTCTGCAGCTTGTTGCTTGTTGTTCTAATAGCACAACAGGGATCAATAAAAGCTCGCGTCAGCCTAGTTTGTATTGCAGGTGCTTCACATTCATCCCTGGAAGCTGCCTGCTTTGCTCTCATTTCGTAGCTCCGGTTCGTCAGTCCCAGTTTAAAGAGCAACTCGACAATGACAGAGAATTACTCATTCACCGCCGGATTCGGTGTTTATAGGCGCAAACTACGGGGCCGCGCGATAATCTAGCATGTGGTGAAGATGAAAAGGCTGCTTACACATTCTGTAATGCCCCACATCATTTCCATTTCCATTACCGAGCAATTTAAAACATTTAATTTGATGCCTATAAGTCTAACCGGAGCAGTCAGCACACAGCACAATCTGAGGACACTTTCTTCATTTTAGTCACACAAGAGGCAATAAAAGATAAACCCGGCTTCAGTTGGACCATATATTGGCTCAGTCATGCCAATCATGCTCTCAGTGGCATGATAAGCAGGTTCATGCATTTGCAAGATGAATGCGCAAGAAATGTTAATGCTTCCCACTTATGAGAAATAGTATGTTTTAACATGTATTTCCCTCTTTCTTGAGGCAGTATAAAAAAAACATTAACCATGAATCATAAAAGCTCATTTATTTATGATTATTACAATACAGATGATCGGTTTGTTCGCCTCTTTGTTAGACGCTGGACAAAAATCTAAATGTCACATTTGTATTTCTACGTCTGGAAGTACTAAAAACAGAAGTACATTTTCCAAAACAGAGGAAACAATGCAGGTAGTGGATTGAAACCGGAAATGATTTTAATAGACACATAACTCCAGTGCAAACCAAATAAAAATGCAAATCACAATACAGGGCGGTTATTTGTAAGTGTGCAGAAGGAACAGGATTACAGCTGAAGCACCATCATTACACAACAACACGTTAGCAACAGCGTCGTTATTAAAATACAGTTGTGACTTGATAATCCGACCCTCAACAATCAGAAACAGAACCCATAAAAACAGCCTTAACATAGCGACAGCCTTGGATTGTGACTCCAACATGACATTTAATGTCACCAATCAGGACAACGGCGTATTATCTGACTGAACAATCCCACAGATTGGCTACGTTCACACTGCAGGACTTGATGCTAAATGAAGATTTCTTTGTGACTTCCTTCACGTTTCCAGTTCAATGCGACTTGTATGTGATCTGCTGTGTGAACTTCATACGACCCAAAAGTGTCCCGCATGCGCAGAAGAGGACACGACGACGTCACACGCAGCGAGCGTGCTCAGTGTTTATGGAAGTAAACATGGATGATAGCGGTGGCGCCGGTGAAGGAAACAGAAGTGTGAGCGCTAACTAAACTAGCATCAGCAGCCAAGTACTTCCTGTGTGTTCTGGACACTTCCACCCCGTCGGAGCGCTGCCCCGGGGGGGGGGAATACGCGTATGTTCATCATTAATTGGGCCTGAATATCCAGAGATCAGAACGTGCTATTGGGACCAGCCCTACTAGTTATTATAACAACTATGGACAATAAATATTAACAACTAATGAGCCTTCCAGCATCAAGCCCTCCTTGTATCTCAACCTCCGTCCTGACAATCCGACAGCCTTGATATCCGACATAGAAGAAGGTTTCACATTTAGTGTCGGATTATCGAGTTATGACTGTGCATCTTTGCTCATTGATTACACCCTAAAATCTCTCCTTTATTACTTCAAGTGACATATTTAAGTGTTTTTTTCCATGAAAATAATCGCTTTACTCCTTTAAGCCTTGATAATACTCCCTTGTGGAAGCACACAAACAGCTGCAGACACCCACGGATACGTAGTGGTTGCTATTGTGCTGCTTTTGTTGTCTGCAGGAGTCCACTTGGAAGAGTGTACGGTGTATCTACTGTGTTTAACGCTACTGGCAAGCATGTGCAGTACTGGCCCTGCAGTGTGGTTGTTGTGCAGACTGTCTGCATGGACACACATTTTGTAGAGGGGGTTTGCACGCTCTGGTGAAATGACAAAATCGACACCATGCACATCCTTGCAGACTCAAGGACACAGTAAGTATAACATAGACGTAACTCTACAGCTGCTTAATTTAGAATGCATAGACTATTGAAGTCCCTGCCTTCCTCTCCAAGTCCTCCGCCCTACTTGCTGCAGCTCCAGCACACCAGCTCCTCTACAACTCCGCTCTGACAGGGCAAAACTACTCTAGAGGAATTCGCTCATATATGTCGGAATCGAAAACCAAGCCTGAGGACGAATAATGAAACAGAAAGTCCCACCTTGGAAGCTGACGGGACGGATTCCTCAAATGAAACCCCAGAAGTCAGAATCTTTTCGAGCCTGTCGTCAGTAAACTGCAGGTTCAAGGTGGAACCGCTCAGCCGTAACAGTGACTGCGTCAAAAACACCATATGGTCATGTTAACAAGGTAAAGCATCTGATTTACGCCGGTGGGAGTCTTTAACTCCTAACACGCCTCTAGGGGATTGAGTGCGTCTTCAGCATATTAAACATCAGCATGAGCCAAAGTGATGATTCACTCCTAAAAGTTACGAGCTCTGTTTAAAACATCCTCGAACAAGCAAGTGCAGCCTTTTATATAAAACACAAAGCAATCACATACAAACTGAGTCTATTGATAAGCTCGATCATGTCGTATATTATTGGATTTTACTATAAGTAGACTGAAACTATACCCTCCACCTCACTTCATGATATCAAATGAGGGTGCAATAGGAGATCCGGAGGGTTTATGAGTCACAAACCAATGACCACAACCAGCTTAAATATCATTATATTTAGCAGGAAGTGAAATGCAATCGTGTTTAAAGGCATGAAAGAGGGACTGTATGTCAGAGAGATACACCTATTCAGTCTGTTTAATCATTTCCAGACCTGCCCTATCACCAAAGCTGTATTTAAATGCAGGCATGTTGTTGGTTAAAGTTAAATAAGACATGCATGTTAACGTCTCTCCAGTGTGCGCCGCTTTCTGTTTCAGTTGTTTGGTGCACCGTCATTTCATACAGTTGTGTGGGGAGCGAGCGGAAGAGGTGAGGAACTGGGTGAGGGGGAGGGAAGAGAGACAGAGAGAGAGAGAGAGAGAGAGAGGGAGGAAGAGTGCAGGGTGCGCTCCATCCACAGCCTCACTCCACCGGACTGTCATCCTCCGAGCCGCATCTCCAGCTGCTCCTCCGCACGGCTCCACTTGTGTTTCCACCGGCTTCTACTCTCCACGGATGTAAGCATGGATACTGTCTAAGGGGCGAACCGACAGCAGTTTTTATTTTCCGGAAAAGAAAAAAAAGAAATCTCTCAAAGCTCAAAGTGAGAATAATGATGGAGTACTGGAGGCAGTGCGCGCTGTGGCTGATCAACTGCAAGGTGCTTCCAGCGAGCCACCGGGTTACATGGGAGTCCGCGCAGGTATTCGACCTGGCGCAGACCCTCCGGGATGGAGTCCTCCTGTGCCACCTGCTCAACAACCTGCGACCCCAGTCCATCAACCTGAAGGAGATCAACCTCCGACCGCAAATGTCACAGGTAAGAAACGCTCTGTTCCAGGCTGCGTCGCCAAACTACAACTTGGGAGAGAGCGCAGCCAGACTCCGTGAGAATTACGCCGGTTTAAAGCGTCACTCCTCCCCGGCAGCAGTGGCGTTCCTACAAGAACTTAACTGAATTGTACCTAAATCAAAACAGCTGTAAGTAAAAGTCGGCGTGATTTAATCAACGTTTTATGAAATGGTTTCAGGAAAATTTCAACTTTCTAAAAGCTTGGTTACGCCGCTCGCCTCCGCAGCCGCTGTGTGCTAGTTGGTGTCGATAAGCGGCACAAACACGGAGTCAACGAGTCGTTTTGGTTGAAATTTGATTCATTCCAGTCTGTGTTTGTGTGCCAAATGCACACCGAAGGAAACGTGTGCTCTTTTCCATTATGATACAGTCAGGATTATTGTGTTGTTACACGAGCACGTTGACAGTTGGCCGAGGCACGCAAAATGACCGAAAAAATAAACAGAGTTTGGTTGGCATTAACTGGGGCGGACTTGGGCGCTGCACAAAAGTTAAACTCTGAGAGACAATGACCAAATTCTCACTTTTTCTGCTTGTTTTACTTGGCTTACTCGCACAGGTTACTTATAGTGATTACTAGCCTGCTATTAGACCATGTTAGTCAACAGTAAACAGTGTGTACAGAGCTCCAGATATGTGCCCTCTGTGGGTGATGGATATACATAAGCCCTAAGTGGTGACCCGGCTTTGTTGTGGACTGTACTAATGAGATAAATCGGTTTATTTGAAAAGATTTGCCGTAAAGACTACTGATAAGGTGATTTTATTCAATGCATTTTATCCAGAAATCAAGTAAATAAGCTATTTGTTTAGATTGGCTGGCAATGAGAGGAAACAAAGGCAATTATGATGATCTGTGGTTGCTTTTCTGGTTTGTTCTTTAATAGATAGATAGATAGAGATCTGTGGCCACGTGGCTCCTGTTTGTCAGATACCATCTGTCTCAGTAACAGGACAGCCTGAGCCTGGACCAGATTAATATTCGCCTTCATAACACAACAGTGAATCTGAGCGTCTGGCCTGGTGACAGCACACAGTGAGGTAGACACTCACCTACCGAGTCTGCAGATCTGCTGTCGGTGTATTAGACCGCACCGCACACAGACTGCAGTGTATTACCTGTAATGGATGCCCATCTAATGCAAATCAGGTGATTAGCTATGAATACGAGCACTATGATGTACTGGATGGAGAGCTGGATTAAGGCCGTTTCCTGGAAAAAAAAAAAGCACTCAGTGTCACCGTCAATATCATATGCATTTACTGTTCGTTCACAATCGAATTGGGCATCCGCCGTTCGATTTGAGCGCGCAGGTCAAGTGGACGATTTAAAAAAGCATATAGGATTTTAATGTCATCAGGGGGAATGAGAATCAGCCGTGTGAGGATCCGTTTACTCGGAGATTTCAGTGAAAACTAGATTGGGGCTGAAAGAGGAGCCTGTCAGTCCATTTGCTGCTCGAACCGACATCACTGCTAATACGGAGCCGGCAGTAGTTTAGAGCTTTCTGTCAGCTGTGGCATATTGACATACAACAGAAGTCCCATGCGCAGAGGGGTGATGAACCATGCTTACGCTCAGCACCTGGCCTGGTCTGGCCTGGCCCGGCCCAGACTGGGTTATTTATAGGCAGACTTTGCTTTATGCATGGCTGGGTGGCTTACTCACACCACGCCAGTGATGAAGCTACGTTCAGAGGCACATTAGTAGTAGGCACGCTCCCACACATTTACTAAATGCATTCGCCAGTTCACGTATATGTGAGCATATAATGTGCACAAGCGCTGCTTTTGGTGCTGGTTTCTGCAGCGCTTTAACATGTTTTTTGGAGCTGAAGGTTTGGAGATGGCGCTCATTTGTTTGCCTGATTAACCGTTGTGATTGTATCTGCTCATCCAAACCATCCACAGATTGTTTTTGTTCATTGCAAAGCTGTAAAGTGCATTAAATCTTATTGGCCACAGGATTTCTAAAGAAAGAAACCTACTAAACAATGCACGTTACAGCTTTTATGACCTGATTAAAGTTTCAGTTCCTCTTTAAATTCGTGGTAAAATGTTCTCCTATAACAAAGGAGCACTCTGAATATTGTGCATTTGTTCTGAAACTTAACTGGGACTGTATATGTGTGTCAGTAGATCATGACTCACAGCTTTCCCTTTCACACCCATTCATGCTCTCTGTTATAAGCTCCCCAACGTGCACATCTCTAGTAAAAACACAGGCGTCAGGACCCCCCCCAGCAACTTTCTTCCCTCTGTCTCCTCCAAGTTAAATTTACATAACTGAGGGTGGAGTTGCTTCCCTTTCTCCCTGCATAATTCATGAGGACCGTGGCAGCTACTTTGTCATTGGCCAATAATAACACATGGGACGCCGCTGTGGCCTCACCCGTGGGACCTATGAGATGGAAAGACAAAGGCGGTGAAAGGACAGAGCTACAAAGAGTCTGTTTGGCCTCCATAGAGGCATCTCAGAGGACATAAAGGGACCTGCAGGGCGAGCCCGCCGAGCCGGGGTTGGCTGCTTAATTAAAGTACAATGCATCCGAAGCTCTGGAGAGTTCACATGTGGGATGCTGGCATCGGGACGGCCGGCTTCTTGTTCTGCAACATTAATTGTGTTTGGATGATTTGTGTGGGCTGGAGGGAGTGGGTTCTGTTGAGAAATGGATCACGCGAAGGCAACAAAGAGACCAAAAAACTACTTAGAAATAACCAGGTGAAGCAGGAGGGATCCGTCTATTTACTGATGAAATGAGCTGATCTGTGCCGTTCTCTCAAGCCCGAGATAAAGAAGGATGTCGGTGCCATGAGCCGGTAGCGGATGATTCGACCGCGTACATTTACAAGGTTTGCAGGGACGCTTTAAAACAAAGAACTCAAATTTTTTCAGTTATGGGCTCAGGATCAGCGTCTAGCAAAATTTTCACCCTCTTTGATCGGATTTTTACAGGGCCGCAATGAACTAATTACACAGTCTAGACACAGTTCGACCGCAGCAAATGCAGCATTTTGCTTTCCTACCAGAGAAAACACCACATAATCGGCGGTTGTTTTTGGTCTCGCTCAGTGGAAATCAGGGGGTTTAGCTTGAGGAGGAACTATGGATGGCTTGTCATGGTGCAGCGAGCGGAGCGTGCGGTCAAACATGCAGTCTTTTTATCCATCTGTGTCTTGAAATGTTCGGTGTTCTGCTGAATCTGTTTCTGCTAAGAAAACTGCAGATGTCTTCCAAACCATGCTCGGTTTAGTTGGTGGCGGCGGCGGCGGCGGCGGCGTTCAGCTGCTCGCTATGGCTGTTTCTGGTGCAATGCTGCTATAAAGGCTAAGTAATGTGACAGAACGCCCACTGGGGCAAAGGGCAACCAACGAGTCACATAAACAGCTCCTTAAATGTGAAAAATAAACAGCCTGTTGCGGGGTTTAAAAGTATATAAATATATAATTTGATTGAAATTGAAATCCTGAAATTTGCCCCGGCGCCCCCGAACTCGCTAAGCCTACTGTTGCCTTGTTTTCCGTGACACGGGATTACGGGCCGCGGGTTCAGGGTGAGAACGCGAACCGACCAGCTGCCGAGAGCCTCTCGCGCAGACCAGCCGAGGGCCTCGACATGCACAGGAAATCAGGAAACGGAGTCGAGGAAGGAAGTGAAACTAAACATGCCCTCGATCGAGCTCCGACCAAAGCGGCGAGATGTCAGACACAATGTAGAGTCTCTCTCTCCGCACAGCAAAAAAAACCCCAAAACAAAACATCCCACTTTGCTCTTCGCAGCTTCAAAGATTTCTGGGCCTGTTCTTCATTCGTGAAAAGTGAAAGTGAGAGAAAGACGCGCTGTGAGTAAAAGTCAGGTCTAATTTTAACGAGGATCAAGCAGCAGAAGTCTTGGCGACACGTCGTTACACAGGAAAACAAGATTCCCAACCGACTGAAGGCTTAATTAACCAATTTATGAACTAGTTATCTGTTTAAATGCAGAACATTGTCGAGCCAGGCCACATACAACAAGCCCTAAACTTTAAAACCGCTCAAAAGATGCTGCATTTCTTCCATAAATGAAACAACCGCTCCATATTCTGCTATTTGACAGGTATGCAGGCAGCGTGTTATTCTGGCTGACCTGACTTTGACTCTCAGAGACCTTGACAGCTGTATTACATTCGTACTCACAGTATACTTAGAGAATACCGTTATACATTATACATGGTGCATATGTATATTTTATCAAACTGAGACCAAAGTTCTGTGATGTTAAACAAAGAAGAGAAAAGCCGGTTTCACACAGCGAGCACTCCATGCAGCGGGCTTCAAAGGCGCCGAGGCTTGCGACTAAAGTTAGATGGAGGTAGTGTGGGAGAATGAGACGCACACAAAAGAGGAGAATGTTTTAATTTTATTTTTGGTGAAGCGACTCATATAGGCTGAGGAAACTGGAGCTGCGTCTGCATAACAGCTTGTGTGACGGTATGAAATGTAATGTCCCGAATGTAAGCATGTAAAGTTTGTCTGAGAACTTTAGGGTTCATATCAGGTTTTACAGCGTAATTACAGAGCAGTAAAACTTATTGTGGGAATGTTCCTGTAATGGAAATGCACGGTAGCTGATAGAAAAGCAGAAGAGTGAACCACATAAACTGATGTGTGAACACTTGGCCATCACATATTCACATCAGAGACTTTTGGTTTCTCTGTGATGCTAATCTGTAGAGATTTGAACTGTATGTGTCAGAAAGGTTCCAGGACTGGCGTCACAGAAGATATATTTCAAATCCAAACTAGTTTTCCCCTTTGAAGTAACCCCCCTGGAGTCTAACACACTTCCCCAGCCATCTTGATGTCGTTCACATCTTCTAAACGGGTCCCCTTGATGACCCCCTTGAGCTTGGGGAAGAGGAAACAATCCCACGGAGCCAGGTGGGGTGAGTAGGATGGAGATGTTCTTCTCAGCCAGGAACTGTGGGATGCTCAGGGCGTTGTGAAGCAGCCACGACTGGTCCTGCCACAACTCTGCCTCTTCTCTGAATGAAGTAAACGCGGCAGGATCTGTTTGTAGACGTGCTGGTTTGAAATATATCTTGTGTGACACCATCCTGGAACTTTTCTGACCTCGTGTATATATGAACGCCTTTTCCAGCACCAATATTGCTCCATAAAGCCCACAATTCTACATCCATCACAGTAGGTAACGTTCACAAAAACAACTTTATTCTGATGCAGACAGAGACTACAATGAGTCAAATTAAAGAGACTCACTGATAATAAATGTAATCTGGGTTTTGAGCTCAGTTTTTTTTGCTTCCAGCTGTTTGCAGGAGTACTTCCTCTGAGTTTATTAAACACCTGCAGAATCAGACAGCAGCAGGATCCACATGAGCTTCTCCAGAGCGACAGAGTCATAAAGACGGAACCGATCAGGAAATGAAAGCACGGCACATCTTCATATCAGGACGGTGAAATGTCACATTAGAGTCAGAGTTTATCAGCTTTAGTCAAATCAGTTGCTGCATAGCGGTTTGAGTCAGCCTGAGTCACGACCTCTATCACAGCTGCCGGGATATTTTTATTTTACTGCTGATAAAGTAGCGGTTAGATTATCGGCACAGATGGGCAGAATATTCAGTGTTTGGGAAGTCAGAAGTAAACCAGACTATTTGATATTCGGACTGTTTGAGAAGCCGACCTTGATCTGTTCTAACTCCAGCTGTTAGATGCATACCAGCAACTACTGTAAGGAAGTCTGCAGAGTCCAGTAGTTGGCCTCTGCATTTAGATTCAGAGCAGAGATGCTATTGTTACGCGACATGATGCAAGTTGTTGCTGTTTATTGCAATTAAGGGCCGCTGAGATACGACAACTTCTCCAAAATACTTGTTGTAGATAAAATATACAAGCTACTGGGATGTACCACTGCTGCATAACTATGTGTCATATATCCCTATTTCTGTCTTTTCCACAAAGAAACGCCACCAGATCATAGAAAACACAAAGCTGCTACCGTCGGATGATTACGCTGTGTCACGGACATTGAAATACAACTTTATAAACACAAATCTGTGCTCATGTAACTGTGATTACAACACATTTTGCCGTTATTCTATCTGGTACACAAGCACGAAGCGGACTGCAGCTGTTATTACTTACTGATCTTCAGCGTAAAAACTGTGAATTACCCATTTGAAGCAGTCGAGTACATTGAAATAGCAATGTGTGTTGTCGCCCTACTGTAACAGCAGATGTTTTACGAGTGAGCTACTCAGCAACTGGAGTCTCAAATATGGCTCCTGTAGATGTTTTAATAGTAATTGCTGCTGCTCAGGCATAAGAGGAGAAAGGCTCCTGCACGATTGAGGCGTCTGAGGAGTGCTACGCTCGCCCCAATGGGTAAGAAAATGACATTAGCAATCAGCTAACGTTTCTTCTTCTTGCAACAGGGAGACAGGCTGCAGTGGAAGGTGGTCTACGTCAACTGATGTGGTTTGCAGCTCCTGTAGCTGCACTACATTTCAGCGTGATGATTTTGCAGTTTACTATGTAGTAGATGTGACTGCAGGTTGGAATTCAAACAGCTGCACTGAATGGCTGATGCACTGAGCAGTAGATCTCCAGATTTTGATATCCAACATGTCCAATAGCAGCGGCCTCATTGGCTGCAGTAGTTTTTAATTTTCGTGCGATTACATGCTATGAATTATAAAGTGCAGTGAGAATGGACCTTTACTCCTTGATATCAGTAGTTAGCTTTTTATAACAGCCCTAATTCTAGCTTGCTCCAGCTAGTTAATCGCTCTGATTTTATTGCCGTTATCTGCACTCCTCCTGTAATGAGAAGCAGCAGGATTGCCAAGAAAAGAGATGGAGTTCAATATATAATGCATAGTCATACACATAAATCTATAAAAACATCCGCTGACAACGTTTCTGTTTTTGTTAACCATCACCACATGCAAACACTTCTTTACTTAAGTTGCTTTAAGTTACTAGATCCTGAAGAAACGCTCTCTCATCTTGCCTGTACGACTGTGTATGTACAGCAACATGACAATAAACTTGAGTGGATGTGACCCTCTTCGCCTTCTAATTTAGCTATCTTGCTTTTCAGAATCATAAAATTGTTAAAAATGTGCACTACGTTCGGTCCATCATCTTGTACAGAAACTGTCTTGTGATGTGAACAATAACAATTCCTGGTTGGATTTCACAGACTTCACACAATTCTCATCTATATTTAATGCATGCTCACACCTTTAACCTACCAAATCTGCATACTAATCCCGTGCATGCTACAAATTGCGTGCTATTAGTATGCAGTGTGCTCGTGAGTCCCGTGATGACTACCCCTGAGTTGCTCGGCTGCCCCTCGTTGATTCATTCTGAAGAAAGGATTGCACCTGTCATAGCGTAAACACCGCATTACTGCAGCCGTGCGTGCCGCGTCGGAGCAGGACTCCCGTTTCCAGCGCAGTCGTAACGCGGCCGGTTTGTTCCGCCGTGTCATCGCGATGACGAGCGTATTCGTGCGTGGCTTTATGTCCCGTGACACGGACGCGGATATTTGCAAAGGCCGAGTTGCGCGTGCACGGCGCCGGCTGACCTTTTGTTCCATCACCAAGGTAACAAGCCCGAACCACAGCCAACCAGTAAAGGCAAACGCTGCGCTACACATTAAAGTAAAGATAATGTATATCCTGATTTTATTAGGAGGTATTCGGTGGTGGAGAATGTACTCGCAATCGATGTTTATTCTGTTATTCGGTTCTGGCGCGGACGCTTCAGTTAATCACCGTTGAGTGCTCTGAAAGCCTCGAGAAAGTCAATACTGTCTTTTGTCTTTACCGGCAAACAAATCATCATCATCATAAGTGACATTTGGTTGTCAGGAGCTTCCTCACGTCGGAGCATGCAGTGTAATTTTGAGCATTTTAAAGAGCGGCATTAATAAATGATAACTGCTCTCGTGCCCTCTTTTCTTAGCTTGATGGAAATGTCAAGATGCAATCTGAAAGACAGAGAGCAGTCAGGAGTTATATATATATCTATCTAGATGATACCAACCACCAACCACGGTTATAGCCAGCAGCACTGTGTCTGCAGCATTTTACCGTCAGGATTCACTGTAGTGGAAACCTGGAGCCAGGAGAGATGGATAGTACCGTATCAAGCTCTGCAGAAAGCTAATATTAGGACTCGCTAAAGCCTGCACAGAATACCGACTAAATACAAATGAATGGAGACGCACATATATGGTTAGCGTAGATGACACATACACGTTTGTGCAAGTATGTGGATGCAGAATGGATATAGATAGCGCTATCTGCACTTCAGGAGATTATTGAGCCTCTTCCAGCAGGGACAGGTCTGCGTGAGACGTCCTGGGCTGAACGGTGGAGGTGATGGATGGCTGCTGTCTGCTGGAAAAACCGTATTTGTGTAATGGAGACAGAGAGGGAAATAGTAGAGACCCCTGCAGAAGGTATAGGCGTGACTCCACATAGGTGTGAACAGTATGCAAAAAGCCCCTGGTGGGGTTGTTTTGACCGACACTGCAATTTAGACGTAGCGCTGAAGAGAGTATAAAAATGATGATGGGATTTCTGCTGCAGTTTGTACCAGACAGGCATGTTTCCTTATGTCTGGAGAACATGAGGGGTCATCTCCGTAGCGCCACAGTGCTTCATTTATAATGGTGAAGCTGTGACACATTTTGCTTTAATTGCAGCTCCGGGATGATATTTTGATGAATTGCTCGGCTCTAGCTACACCCGCCTGTTACAGCACGTTCACCGGACGAGGACGAGGGAGAGGTCGGCTCATATGTAGAATTTTACCGTTTCTCGAGATGCTTCAATTTACTCCACATGAAGATTTGTAGAAACGCTGAATATGTTTTGACGAAATGTATATATAGATTTTTTTACAGTGCATGTTTAAAAATAGCTCATCAGTCAAACTGCACACCTGAATGGGCACCGAGACGCACACACGGGTCGGACAGCAGCTGACCGGGCGACACAGCCGAGCGTTGTTCACACTTTCTTAACACAATCTTCCAAGAGGTAGCCAATCAGGTCGAGGAGGAGGAGGAGGAGGAGGAGGAGGGATGCTGTCTGCTCACCATTCACGCTTCAGTGTTTGCTCATTCAGGGTGTACATTTTATTTAGTGCTCGGCACAGTTTATATGACGTTCAGCTCTGCGCTCCTCACAACCCCTTTGCTCCTTTTAATCCTCCTTTTGAGTCGGTCACACACTGTTGAGCTGAATCTACTTGACCTGCGCCGCCACAGCCAAGAGGGTTCATATCTCAGGCAGTAGCACTAATTCAATTCCCTTATCTAGTGGGGGATGGAGTAAATGTTGTGTATATGTGGGGGTCACCGGGGTTAAAACCAGGACTTAATGGAAAATGGTTTGTGAGACACGTACTGGTGTTGTGGGGGAGGTACAGGGTTTCCCCTGATTGCCTTATTGTCATTATAAGAAAGAAGCAGAACAACACGAGGAGCTTTGCTGTACGCCTTTGTCAGACGTCTTCAGAATGAAAATCAGGCCTTGTAGTGCGGACGGGGAAATCAGAGCTTTTCAGAACGGTGTGGAACAGAAACATGAAGAGGAGGAGGACAGCTTTCTGTCACTGTCAATGCTTCCTGTGATTCGTGTTACGTGACAGTACAGCTGATCGTGCAGTTTGTTATTAACCTTTACGTATGGTAATGCTGTGAGATGACTTTGTGAACAAAAACCTGCTGTTGTTGTGCTTCAGCGTGAACAGAGGTGTGCTTGGGCGACGTGGCAAACAACTTCTGGGTTATTTCCAATGATTCTGGCGTTTGTTAGAAGACAGAGCAGCTAGTCTGCTGCAAACAGACAAAAACAAGAAATGGACTTTGTAGACATTAGGCTTTAGTTTTTTTTGTCTAGAATTTACAGAAATGCTTAGATTTTAAGGGAAATAAGCTTATTTGCTGTCTGGCAGAGAATTAGACGGCAGAAATGACACCCCTGTGATAGCTGTACATTAAACAGAAGGCCACGGCGGAGGTGGCTGGAAGCAGCACCTCTGAACTTCATACATTTGGTTCAACTAGTCGGCAAAAATCCAAAATGTAAAAACAAGTCTTCTTTGTTTTGAACTGATGTGTTGCCTGGACCACTAACCTCCTGGAACCTCTGTTTTCTGACATTTGGCTCAGTGACATAATTTCCTTTTCTGACACAAACCACTTTAACACCGACATATCGTATCACTTTTTTAAGTTGATATGGCAAACTTGAATTGCCTGTTCACACATCGAGCAGACACTGAATGACTTGTCTGTCATTTGGGATTGTTTCTGACCATCCGACAGATTAAGACCAATACTACCTCTCTGTTCAGCTCTGCCTTGGTCTCCACTAACTCCAAACATCCACCTCTTTAGCTGCTCCAATACGTTCATCTGCTAGCTCCTTGCTTTATCTGCCGTCTGCTGCTATGAAGGCAGCACATAGTGGGCTTCTCCGAGCATCTGAGCCAAAAACAGCCTCCTGCTGCATCTGGAATTTAGGTTGATGAGAGAAGTGAACCCAAAACAGCAACGCTGCAGGCTGTAAAACCAAAACAGCTAGCTGCAAGATGCTAAAATGCTCCATAAAGCTCAAAGGAACTGCAGACTAAGGAGGTGATTGTCAGTGGGTTTGCCACCACGAATTACCCCTTTCACACTGCGCGCAGTAATTTTTTCCATTGCTGATATAGAATGAGCAGTGAAGCTGCAACTGTTTTTCTAGGGAAGAAAAAAAAATCTCATTTTGTCTCTCGCTGATACCACAATGCTTGTCGCCCACATTTACTTCACACGCTGAATGGAGGGATTAGCAGGAGCCCCAAACACAGCTGCGGTATCTCCTGGACACACGGATGACTCTCATGCCAAATCCTCTGCTCACCTAAAACGGGAGGCGACCGATGAGCCAAACTCCTGAACAAACAGAAAAGTCAGTTACCGGAAATGTGATCAGATAAAGAGGTGACAAAGAGCTTGTCACTAACTAGCGGAGGATATTCACAGTCATGACTGACTGGAAAAAGTGAGTGGAACGACAGTCTGCATGCAACATAAGTGTTTTTCAGTCACGTGCTGCTGCAAACCGAGAGTCTGTGGGTTTTTACTTATAAACCAGACAGGAGGAACTACAAAATCCGTCACCACAGTGTATTTCTGGAGCTGCTGATCACGTCTTTTTTGGCAATATTCTATTAAGATAAGTGAGATGATGAGCGTGTGGCCCTCGTCCTCACTCAGTGGAGAGGGGAGGGAAGGAGCGGCGTTTTCGTCAGCGTCAGCAGACCTTCGCCTCTCTTCCACCTCCCATTTCCTGGTTACACAGCTGACAAAAGCTCCAGCGTGACATGGATGTGACCTGATGGCTCGGATTGTGATATGCCACCCACGGGTTACAGCTTAAAGAGTCTTCACAAAGGAGCTCTGCAGATCACATCACATGGCGTCGTTCTCACACGATCTCAGGTGCAAGACAAAGATAACTTTATTGATCCCACAGTGGGGAAAGTTCACTGTAGCCACAGCAAGACAAGTGGCTAAAGCGTGACGGGCATTAATATATCGCCCATACATTACATGGTTCTCTCATTTATGTTCTCACAGTGCTGTCACAAGATGGACGGGCTGATGGAGGACTTCTGACCACATTATTCCTTCATTCCCTCTGCTGGAGATGCATCCATTATATTGCCATTAATTGATGCTCGACAAGGTTGAAGCAGCGAGATGGCCGCACTCTGTCGGGCTGACTCGCGCTGCATATTTCTAGAATAGGATTTCATTAAGCACCACAATACGCGCAGGGGCCATAAAAGGCTCCAGCTTGTTGCTATGGAGCTTTGACTCGTATGAAGGAATACATAAGCAGAGGCTGGATACTTGTTGAGGATACAGAGCACGACCTGGTTCATATCAAAAACGCGGCAGCGAGATAGCTTGTCTTACAGGAATTTTTTATATTCCACTTGGTTGGTCTTGGGAATGAAGCGCGCTGGTGGGATTTTAAGCTCCCCTCCCCATATACCGGTCTTGTATAAACTATGCATTTTCATCCAAACTGACTCAGTGCGTTCGGAGCTTCCTGCAGAGATGTCACAGCTTAATCTGCCCTTAATTCCTTATTTTGCACAATGGAGTTGTTTGCTGAATTCACTGGGAGACAGAAATAGGTACACTGTTGGTTCTGTTTGCCTCAGATGTGGTACAGAACATTTTTGAATAGCAGGGTTATAAATAGAACCCAACAAATACTGTTTTTTTTTTGGAGTCAGGTGCTATTTTTTTCCCATCAATGCACAACATAAACAGGCGGGTTTGACAAGGGGTTATGAATAAGATATGTACTGAGCAGGACAACGTATAGTCAGTGGTGTCGTGAATTCAGGGAACACCGTTAATCATAGTATTGTCATTAAAAGTTGGCATTTATTTACAACATGAACTAGATCTATATGAGTTAATTTATCCATTCCATTACAAAAGAGTAGATTTTGATCTAGATGTACAAGACAAAAAGTCTAAAAGGTTCCAAAAATCCTATAAACACTCTAGCATGCTATGTGCATCCATGTATATGGTGACTTGTCAATCACAAGGAAAGCCACGCCCTAAACAGCTGCTTTGTTGCCTATTTTGATTATCATACTGTGTTGATTTGAAACTAGTGATTGAGACCATGAACTCAGAGGAAAAATGTTTAACAAATCACTTAAGAAGTGAAGTCACAGGATGCAGACTTTGGTTATAACCCTGGTGTTTCCGCTTTCTCCTCTTCCATTCTCTGTGCGCTACCGTTTTCAAAATCCCCTTCAGTACGGGAAACAACAACCTTTGACTTAACAGTCTACAACCTTTGACTTAGCAGTCTACATGCTCGAAACGGCAGGTTTTGCTCAGGATTTGCATCACTCAATAACACAGGTTGGTTTGTGTGCATCAATAGGACTATAACCCACTCCTGGGTAAGTACACTTGATAATCCGACCCTTAACAATCCTAAACCTGCTATCCGACAGGTTTTTAGGAAAAACGGACAGAACCCATTAAAAACAGCCTTAGCATAGCGACAGCCTTGGATTGTGACTCCAACATGACATTTAATGTCACCAATCAGGATGACGGCGTATTATCTGACTGAACAATCCCACAGATTGGCTACGTTCACACTGCAGGACTTGATGCTCAATGAGGATTTCTTTGTGACTTCCTTCACGTTTCCAGTTCAATGCGACTTGTATGTGATCTGCTGTGTGAACTTCATACGACCCAAAAGTGTCCCGCATGCGCAGAAGAGGACACGACGACGTCACACGCAGCGAGCGTGCTCAGTGTTGGCCAGAACGTGCACAATCGCACCGCTCAATTAGGTGTGAAATCCAGCGATGCGTAGTGTTCTAACAATACATTAGTTAATATAACAACTATAAACAATAAATATTAACAACAAATGAGCCTTCCAGCATCAAGCCCTCCTCGTATCTCGACCTCCGTCTTGACAATCCGACAGCCTTGCTATCCGACATAAAAGAAGGTTTTACATTTAGTGTCGGATTACCGAGTCATGACTGTACATCTCACTCTAGGTTCAGGAGGAGCTAGCTATAAGTCAGTAAGTGCAAATGTTTGCGATAGCTGCAACTTTAACATGAACACAACAACTGTACCCACAATAAAATAAAATAAAAATGTCCACTTTCTGAATTTGTCCTTTCAAAGGCGTTTGTTTCAGTTGTCTCTTTCCTTCGGTCGCTCCACTGTTTTGAGTTAAATACAAAGTTAGTGTCAAGTAAGTCGGGGCTGATCAGATGTATACATGACCTGTTAGTAGGATAAAGTCATTCACATTTAAACTGTGAAGAGTTGTCACAAGTGCACTCTGTAGGTGTGTCTGTTCGAGGTGTAATCAGTCCAGGAGACTGGCAAAGTCCTACCACTAGACCATCCGCTGTTCAAGGGGCTGTGCAGGTTCTGGAGATCACGCTGGGAGGCTCGCCATCTACTGGAACCAATGGAAGTCCTTCACGGATCTTCTCACTCCACAAAAAGACCTGACCTGCATGGACAAACAGGCTTATAGTCTTTGTCCTTTTTCATCTCATTTCTCTTAAGTTTAACATTTGTCTCCTTGTTGTACCACATTATAAATCACAGCATCAACAATTAAATACGTACTGCTTACACATATTTAGCACACTGATAAATATGTGGTACTCTTCAGCTACACCATCAGATTGTTAAATTCTGTTAAGAGTTAATTCATTCTAACCAAATGTGTCTGCAAATGTCAACACAAATATTAGCCAAAAAGCAAAGTAATACCACATCAGCTTACGGTGCTTCATTCACCAATATAAATCTCCATGTTAGCTGCAAACCTGATCCTTTATGAAAACTGCTGCATTCATCTACATGAAGACAGATAAGTCCAACATGAACATCAAAACAACTACTCAGTTAAGCACTAAGGATGAGTGATTCATTCATTTACCTGACAAACATGGTAAATATTACTATGAAATGAACACTTTAAGCATCAAATACACTTAATATCCATAAACAGAAACAAAGTAATGCTACACAGCTAAACACCTTCATGCTAACAGAAAACAAGCTAACGAATTAGCTTACCCAGATGTGTGAAGCATAATTAACCACGAACGACACTGGCACCTCTGGCGATTCTAGAAGCTTCTGCACGGCTCTCATCTCGCTCTTATTTCTTAACAGTTTAATTTCTGCGTCTGTTTTCGACCAAATTATCACCTTCTGGAACTTTTATCAGCTCATCTCCCCCGAGGCGAAGCGGCTTCTGCCGCTCACGGGAAGTCTCGCGAGAACTCGCGAGAACTCGCTCCTAACTCGCGGCTACGCTGTAAAAAATGTCTAAACGCACCTTTTTTTTTTTAACACTGTAAAAAATGCCGTTAAAGTTAGTAAAATGAATAAAACTAATATTGTTTTTAGGTGATCACTATTTTAGTGTTTACCAATAAAATTAAGATAAATAAAATAATTAATTTAAAACTTGACAATTTAATTGTTTACAAATTATTTCTATTTAAACCGTTTTTCCCCAGCTGGGTTACACTTATAAAAAAGAATATAAATATGCAGAAAAGCACTTAAAAAAACAAACAAAGAAGCTTGTTAGCTTAGATTACTCTAAAAAAAAAAAAACAATTTGCAGAATAAGGGTAGTTTTCCTTTGGGCTATTTCTTTCTTCAGACTTCTTCTTCTTCTTGGATTTGGTTAATTAGTGGACTTTAGAGTAGCAGGTAGTTCCATTCTAGCTCCTTCCAGTTTTTATGCTAAGCTAACTGGCTGCTTGTCTTCTAGCTCTCCAGAAGGTGACACAGCATGTTGTGCTCAATGACACATTACTCCTTCATAATATAATCACTGTTAATGGCAGAACCATTTCTTTCCATTTTCCCTCAAAACTAAGGAGTCAACATAATGTATTCACATGACTGAAATGACAATATTCATACGTCCCTACATTCATCTTAGTTCACCGTATTGACTCGGTTTGCACACACAGTGCATACAAATGTGCACACACACACACACACACACACACACACACACACACCCATGTGCATATTAGGCCACTGGCTTCCTGAGCCCCAGAGAGTCACTAATGCTGAAGTAAAGCTGCCAGTGGAACAGTTAGCGGTTGCCTCATGCTGCTACACTCTTGTTAATACAATCCCTCCTCTACTGTCTTGGGCTCGGTGCAGCAGAGACGCAGCCTTTCATATGTGCTCTGTGAAGCTGCTTCCCTCAGATAATATACCGAGGTCCTCTGGGACTCTCCAGAGACTCCAGGCAGACAAGATGTGCTTGTCTGATAAAAGAAAGTGATGTGTACAAGTGTAAACATTCAATATTATTCACTCAGTGCTCGCTCGCTGCTGCACTGTTATCTGGAGCTGGCTGGCTGGGGGCTCTCTCTCTCTGTGAAGCCATCTGTAAAGCCTAATTCAATTGGAGTGGAGAGGCATTTTATATTTGATGCATGGACGTGCGCCGTGCAGACAAATCAGATGTTTTTTTTGCTCTGTACCACGAGGCCGAAGGTGCGTTATGCATAACAGAACGAGCTTGTTCTCCGGAGCTCTTTGTTTGCTTAGACGAATTGTTTTCTCGCAAGTTGTCGAACACGATCACGGTACAGACTCGACGGCGTATTAACGGGCCCGCAGCACGTGCTCTCTCTTTAAGAAACGGGAAATGGTTCATGAAATCCATTTCCTGTGAACCTGTTACCCAAGACGAGAAAGAAGAAGACGAGAATAACGAGTCATTGTGGGATGGAAACTGATCTCTGGAGATTTTATAGCAAGCGAGAGCAGCACTTGTTGCCATTTGGAGGGTTAGAGAGTGGGCAAAGTGATAAAAAAAGCATTTAACTACAGACAGAAGGTTGTCTTTAGGATTCATCTCTGCAGCTACACCTGTGTTTCCATGAGTCAAATCATGTTGAGATTTTTCATATAGTTTTCAAATCTGACACTAACAGCTGATTCCAATTGGTTTGCTCTATTGGTGCCGATTTCTCATGACTGATTTCTTTTTTCTTGCACAGTTTGAGTTATTTCATCTTCTATACGAGCATCAATGCTGTGTTTTCGGTTGTCTTTCTTCAGTTTTAATGCAGCCGTGATGCCTCAAATGTGCAAACCTCGACCACACAGTTGCACTCGTGTCGGCTCTGATGTTTTGTTGTCTCTGTCTGTCATTATTGACATGCTGGTCAATCCATCGTGCCAGCGTCACTTTGCCACATTAGCCACATGTAATGATCCGCCCGCGACAGACGGAGGGCTTCTAATGCGCCGCACCTCAAACCATACCGACACTTTGGTAGCTGTTGTCGGAAAGTCTGCAATTCTGCACGCCAGTTCTGATACCACAGCAACAAATAGACTAATTAAATTCATATATTTCAGCATCATCATCATTTTTTATTATTTATGCTACAGTCAGTGCCTTGTTGCCTGATGTATGACCAAAAAAAACGCAAATAATAAATAGTGAGTGTGTAAGAAACATAAAAAATACGACTGTAGTACATTTAAGGTGTTTAAAACAAACAGTACTGTGTTATATAACTCAGTCCTCCAGTTTCCTTGGAATGACTTTGATGTGAGTCTTTGTCATGTTTTCTGCGCCTCTGAAAAGCTGCTCGTCTGCGTTGGTCGACTCAACATCCTCCTTCTGTTGTGAAAGGACCATTAGGAAAACCACAGCAGCTGCACACACTCAGGCTGCAGATGTACACTGATCTTCAACATCAGCTGTTAGCTTCAGTCACTAGTTGCTGGTTATCAGAACGGTTCCAGCATGCAGCTTGTATCAGGAGCTGACATTCTGACCTACATTCACCTCAACACGCTAACTCAGTCGTGAGTGTGACGCATCGGCCGTCACACTTCAAAAACAGCAACGCTTTAGCGTGTGAATGTTGTTGTGAGCTGTTCATATAAAGCCTGTCTGGGCAGACCTCAGCTGGTTTTAGATACGCGACCTCTGGCCAGAATTCATTAAGTGTCACAGAAGTCGTGGTTATAGCTGCGAACTGAACAATGCTTTCTGGTTGTCGACACGGAAACAGTCGGAGGGGCCGTCTGCTCCAGTTGCAATCGATTTGCATCAATATTCAACATAAGGAGCATCGTGTTTCAGGGTTTTGGTATTACGAGAGCTGCAACTTTGAATTATTGTAATTATTATATGCACTTTTTAATTAATTGCCAACTGTTTTGATATTCAATATATGATGTGATTCATTTTCAAGAAAAAGAAAGTTGCAGCTCTAGTTCATCAAACCGAATGTCTTTGGGTTTTGGACAAAACTAGACATTTGAGGACGTTATCTTGGCCAGTTTTTACCATTTTGTGTCATGTTTTTGATCAAACATCCATCCATCCATCATCTATGCACCACTTAATCCTCACTCGGGTTGGAGGTAGGGGCTGGAGTCTATCCCACCCTGGACAGGTAACCAGTCTATCACAGGGCTACACTTAGAGACAGACAACCAAGCACACTCACATTCACACATACGGACAATTTAGAATCACCACTTAACCTCAACATGTTTCTGGACTGTGGGAGGAAGCCGGAGAACCCGGAGAGAACCCACGCTGCACGGGGAGAACATGGAGACTCCACGCAGTCCTCATCAGGGAAGCAAACCGGCGACCTTCTAGCTGTGAGGCGATGGTGCTAACCACCGAGCCACCAAACAGCTAACAGTACTATTAACTGCTATTAACTGACAGATTCATTAACCCTTTAAATTTCAACCCTACGGGGTTATTGAAGGATATTTTAGATATTTTTGCTTTTGTGTCCAAAAAAATGTAGACAAGATCAGTAAAGTGACCATATATGGTAACTTGCCCGTCTACGGTTAAAAAAAAAGTACATGGGCGCCTGGATAGCTCAGCGGGTAGGGCAGGTGACCCACGTGCAGGGGCTACAGTCCCCGACGCAGCGGCCCGGGTTCGATTCCACCCAGCGGCTCATTTGCTGCATGTCATTCCCCCACTCTCCTCCCCACATTTCTCTGTCACTCTCTCACTGTCACTATCAATAAAGGCGGAAAAGGCCAAAAATAAATCTTTAAAAAAAAAAAAAGTACATATAAAGTTCCTGGAACTTTTGTTTAGGGACATTTTTCGTGATACTGGCACTATTATAAAAACTAAATCAACGTGCACATGGTTCTTCAACCTCACGGCGAGGCTCAGGGCGGCCATGTTGAACGCCCAAGGAAGTTACCAAATATGGTCGCCTTCCCCATAAAGGGTTAACAGTGAAAATAGACATTAGTCCTGACTTGGCACCAAAGTAGCGGTTCTTGTGACACCCCTGTTTCAAACCACAGTAGAAAAACCAAACAAAGGACCAACAGTGACAGTTTTTGGTCTGACAGTCGTGCACACTGACAGATTAGATCACCGGTGAAACCCAGCTGCAGCACCGCGCTGCACACTGATGTGGCCAAAAGCATTACTTCATCAAACACCTCTTTCATCATTCATTTATTTCCTTCCATCTTGTATCAGCTACAGGAAGACTCAGTCACCGAGGCTTCGTGTTGGCTAACGGCAGCGTGTCGACACCTTCCCCCTTCGCTGTCCTCCTGCGGCTGAAGAGCATTAACCACCTCAGAAGGCCTTACCTAACGCCACGCTTTCACCCTCACTGATGCTCCCGAGCTGCTTTCAGCGGCATAATTTAGATAAACAGTTTCTGGGTTGGACATCCCATTAAGATCATTAGGGGAAGATTTAGGCTGCAGATGAGGCGAAAACGCTCTGAGTAAACGGCCTTGTTTATTATTAGTAGAGTTACTTATTGATCGTTTGATTCAGTTTTCGTGCACCCTCAGCTGTAATTATGCTCACAGAGAGCAAAAATTAGCGAAGAAAGAACCTCCCGGCCCTTCGTGTACCTGCTTTATACGTCTTTATTTGACTAATAGTCCTGTTACCACCTATGGAAGACACTCTCACGACAGCAGGATGAATACGAGCATGCAATTTTACTGTTATGTACTGAAGCATATTGTTTTTTGATTATCCTAACAGTGACATCTCCGCTGTTAGCAGTCGTAGAAACATCTCAGCCTTTCTCTCCCTGCTCTGCTGAATTATCTCTCCCTGATTACCCCCCACTCCACTGCCCTATTTCAGCAGGAAATACATCATATTAATGAAACAAGATGCTCTCATGGTGCCCATAAACACTGATTCATGTGTCTCAGAGCCGTGGTCCTCCGCTGTTGGCCTGATTAGAGCCAACGCTGGCACACGGAGTAGAAAAAGAATCCATTCACGCGCTTCTTTAGAAAGGAAAATGGAAGATAATAACAGGTCGTATCGTACGTGATGCATGTACCGATGACTCACCTGAATCCTCTCCGTCTCTCTCAGTTCCTCTGCCTGAAGAACATCAGGACCTTCCTGGCGGCGTGCAGCGACACCTTCGGCATGAAGAAGAGCGAGCTGTTCGAGGCCTTCGACCTCTTCGACGTCAGGGACTTTGGAAAGGTAAGGCGTGGAATGAGGTAGAGGTTTGGTTATCGGTGACGACAGCCTGCGTCTGTCCTCACTGAATTAGTCCAACGTGCTTTTAAGGCCTCTCTGGCTTTTGTGTGGAAGTTATGGAGCTGATTTAAAATTATTTATAAGTCAAAGAGCTCTTTTTTATTCAGCTCGGATGTTAAATTCTAATGAAAGTCTCGTTACGTAAGAATCCAGCGTCTGTGCTTCGTTTGATTTTGGAGCCAGATCTTGGGTGATGTCAGACGATCAGAAGGCCTTTGGGTGCTATCGTTAGCTTCCCCTCATCACAGGTGCTAACAAACACAATCCGAGGCCACGTTGCAGCTTTCTTCGCACACCACAACTCCTAAGCTGAAGTCAGCAACGTGACCCCGCAGCTTAATCGCTTCCTCTCGTTAAAGCGAGAATGCCTCAGCGTGCAGAGTTTATGAGGGGTTAAAAGTCTGGCCGCGGGTTCATTACTTTGATAGGGCTCTCAGTCTCCGCTCGCAGGCCTGTGAAAGTGTCTGCAGCTCTCTGACAGCCCCGCTGCTGCCCTCAAGAAGTCCCCAGGAGGTTTAATTAGAAATCGCAGCCTTGAGCGGAGAGAGGGTGCCGCCGGGTCCTGATGCACATGATGGGCTTATGAGATGACAGGGTCGCCTATCCGTGGCTCACAAACGTACGTCTGTGTGTCTGCAGAGAGTGAAGCACAGCAAGACACAAGCTAATTGGAATGGAAAAAAACACTCTTTAGCGTCTGTGTTTAAACTTCCCTTTTTAAAGGCGAACCCACGTTTAAGGTGACAACAGTCTTCCAGAGAAAAGTTTATGAAAGATAACAGCTTGTGAAACGAAGGCCTGTGAAACTGTGGCTTCACGCCGTCACAGTCAGAACGCTCAGAAATGGACGCCGCTTCCTTTCCAAGTAAAACCAGCGCTTCGTTTATTAACCTGAACTTTTCAGTTTGACTGTTTTGGTTTGAAAATAATTAGAAAAA
>NW_007577917.1:83256-84477 GCF_000690725.1 Stegastes partitus
TTTATTTATTTTTTTAACAGAATTTCTTTTTTTTTACAGTGTAAGATGAGTTACAGGCGGATATCCAACAACAAATATTCCTTTTTTAGAGCTTTGACTTAAAAAAGACCATCTGTATGAACTGCTAATGATGCCGTATGTACAGATCTTTAAAAGAATCCATGAAACAGAGAATGAAATAAAAAAAAGAAGAAAAGGCTTCAGATACAGTCAGCAGCACATTTTTATTTTTTTAAATCTCTGCTTGACTGTTCATTTGTGCTGGTGTGCGGCGCTGCATTAAGTAGGTGAGAGAATGAAGTCATCTATTCATTTAGTCATTTATAATTAACACACACTTGGACCGCTGGCAAGTTTCTTTCTTTACGCCGGGAGGGAAATATTTTCACAGAAGATCTGCAGTGACTTGGAGAATGAGGCTATGCAAATACAAATCCTTGCTTCTGGAAAAAAAAAAAAGAAAGCGGTACAGTTGAGGGTTTTATAGATTTACTCGTGCTTGTGATCTTGCATTCTTGTGCTTTTGAAGTTTCAACCCGAGAAGATCAATACCAATCTCATGGAGATTATAAAAGGGGCCGATCTGGGACTGGCTGTTGGCCGGACTGCTTTTGTTTGGATTAATCAAAAGAGATTTAAGCAGAAGTGGTGGCAGGTAGATTTTCTCAGCTTGTGGTGGACTTTATGCTAACTAGCTGTTAGCTGCAGCAGACAGAGATAACATGTCAAACCACTGGATGCCACCTGCATCACCACATGGAACAATCCAGAGATAATCGCTTCCAGTTCCATATTGAAACTCGTCTGTTCAACCTTGAGACACGTCTCAGTCTTTCACACCTCATCTCAGTCAGACCGGCTCCTAAATCCTCTCATTTCGCGGTTTGACTTTGGGTTTTAAACCATCTATGGAATCCGTGGGATCTATAAATGGTAGCAAAATATATTAGATATTAAGAGTTAATAAGAAAAATCTGCAACAAATGTCTATTTAAGTCGACGTGTATGTTCATATAACTCTCACCAACATTTCCTCCAGGTTTTGAGGCACAAACTTAAAATAAGACGACGTTCATGAAGGATTTACATGTGCAGCGGAGCAGCTCGGCTCACTGCTTAATGGTAAATGTTAAATATCACCAGATACCAGAGGATTAAAATGATCATATGTTGAGGAAAATCACTGAACACGATTTATAACCAAGAGAACAAACAGGTGTA